>NC_056736.1:743194580-743264096 GCF_019279795.1 Protopterus annectens
AGTTAATAACATACTATCTCCAGGCAAAACCTCTACACCCACTCCAACCTCTACCACTAACCCTGAAAACATAGCAACGCAATTTAATACTTATTTTACAGAAACAATACTAGCCCTAGCCAAAACAAACAACTCCAATAGCCATGCCCCAATAACTGCCCATCTCAGTAAACCCTCTCAAAACAACCTCAGTCTATTTACACTACAACCAGTAACAGTTGTTGTTGTTGTTGTGTCTTTCGGCTTTTCCCAGTTAGGGGTCGCCACAGTGGAACTCCGGTCCACTAATGATTGGTAGTTGATTTTTATGTGCCGAGTTACCAGTCCTGATGCACAACCTTCAACGAAGGTACGCCCATTCACGCATGTCTCCACGCAGAAGACGCTCTAGCTGAGAATTGAACCGAACAGCGTCTTACTGTGAGGCGACAACGCTACCGCAGCACCACCACTGCAGATTATTGTAAAAAAAACTACTGCTCAAACTAAAACCAACTGCCTTAGCCACAGACAAACTAGCAGCTGAATTTCTGAAAGTAGCTGCTGATGGAATAGCTTACCCAGTAGCAATACTCATAAACAGATCTATGTCAGAGTGCATAATACCTGCTATATGGAAAAAATCCCATATAATGCCCCTTCACAAACTCAACCAATTTTAGCATCTATCACCCTTATCCAAAATCCTAGAGAGGGTGGCCCATACTCAACTCATGAACTAACTTAACACCCACAATCTATTATCAATCACACAACATGGATTTTGCCCCATCATTGTACAACTGCAGCCCTCATGTCCTTTACTAATACAGTCAACCAACTTAGAAATTCAGGACAATCTGTATCCAACATATTTCTAGACCTGTCCAAAGCATTCAATATGGTAAACCGCAACAAACGGATCAAAGTCCTCTCCGCCCTAAACCTTAGTGATTCCACTGTTACCTGGTTCCAAAACTACCTATCAGACTGACAACAGGCTGTGCTGTGGCAACATCACCTGTCCACTCTCCTTACAGTCTCCCTAGGTGTCCCACAAGGCTCGATCTTAGGACCACTATTGTTCTCTGTCTTTACCAACCAACTGCACACCTCCACTCACCAAGCATCTGTGATACAATACACAGAGGACTCTACCCTCATATGCTCTGCCCCACCATGCAGGACCTCCACATCAAAACCCAGAACTTATTTCTATCAGTAGAATCCTGGCTTACTAATTCTCAACTCATTCTAAACCAAAATAAAACCAAACTCCTCCTCTTCTACCCCTCAAGGACACCTACAACATTCCCCAGTTTTCACCCTAGAGTCCAAAAACAAAACTATTATCACCCCTGTGACACATACCAAACTGTTAGGTGTTGAAATTGACAACAGTCTAAAATTTGATATCCACATAGCCCAAACTATCAAAAACATTCATAAAAAATTAGGCCTCCTTTACAGAAACAAGAAACTTTTAACCAGATCTTCAAAAGCTACCGTTGTCCGGACACACCTCCTGTCAGCCCCTACTATACGCCTCCCCTATATTAACCCACCTACGCAAATCAGACCTTACTAAACTAGACTCATGTTACAATAAAATAGCCAAGTTTGCTACAAACTCTCCCTACAAAACACACCACTGCACAGCCCTTAGACAACTAAGCTGGCTAGAACTTCCTCAGTTCCTCCAATATAAGAAACTAACCTTCACCCATAAAATACCCCATGAACCAGATAAAACTCCAGCCTTTCAAGATCTCATACAACCATACACAACTACTAGGACACTCCATTCCAGTGACAAAGTCGTACTCAAATTCATCAAAGCTAACAACTCAGCTGGCGAATCCTTATTCTCTAACATCATTCCTAAAATATGGAATAAGCTACCCACTTCCATCACTTCCATCTGCACCACAGTACAACCTAAAATATGGAATAACCTACCCACTTCCATCACTTCCATCTGCACCACAGTACAACCTAAAATATGGAATAAGCTACCCACTTCCATCACTTCCATCTGCACCACAGTACAACCTAAAATATGGAATAACCTACCCACTTCCATCACTTCCATCTGCACCACAGTACAACCTAAAATATGGAATAACCTACCCACTTCCATCACTTCCATCTGCACCATAGTACAACCTAAAATATGGAATAACCTACCCACTTCCATCACTTCCATCTGCACCATAGTACAACCTAAAATATGGAATAACCTACCCACTTCCATCACTTCCATCTGCACCACAGTACAACCTAAAATATGGAATAACCTACCCACTTCCATCACTTCCATCTGCACCACAGTACAACCTAAAATATGGAATAAGCTACCCACTTCCATCACTTCCATCTGCACCACAGTACAACCTAAAATATGGAATAACCTACCCACTTCCATCACTTCCATCTGCACCATAGTACAACCTAAAATATGGAATAACCTACCCACTTCCATCACTTCCATCTGCACCACAGTACAACCTAAAATATGGAATAACCTACCCACTTCCATCACTTCCATCTGCACCACAGTACAACCTAAAATATGGAATAACCTACCCACTTCCATCACTTCCATCTGCACCATAGTACAACCTAAAATATGGAATAACCTACCCACTTCCATCACTTCCATCTGCACCATAGTACAACCTAAAATATGGAATAACCTACCCACTTCCATCACTTCCATCTGCACCACAGTACAACCTAAAATATGGAATAACCTACCCACTTCCATCACTTCCATCTGCACCACAGTACAACCTAAAATATGGAATAACCTACCCACTTCCATCACTTCCATCTGCACCACAGTACAACCTAAAATATGGAATAACCTACCCACTTCCATCACTTCCATCTGCACCATAGTACAACCTAAAATATGGAATAACCTACCCACTTCCATCACTTCCATCTGCACCACAGTACAACCTAAAATATGGAATAACCTACCCACTTCCATCACTTCCATCTGCACCACAGTACAACCTAAAATATGGAATAACCTACCCACTTCCATCACTTCCATCTGCACCATAGTACAACCTAAAATATGGAATAACCTACCCACTTCCATCACTTCCATCTGCACCACAGTACAACCTAAAATATGGAATAACCTACCCACTTCCATCACTTCCATCTGCACCACAGTACAACCTAAAATATGGAATAACCTACCCACTTCCATCACTTCCATCTGCACCACAGTACAACCTAAAATATGGAATAACCTACCCACTTCCATCACTTCCATCTGCACCACAGTACAACCTAAAATATGGAATAACCTACCCACTTCCATCACTTCCATCTGCACCATAGTACAACCTAAAATATGGAATAACCTACCCACTTCCATCACTTCCATCTGCACCACAGTACAACCTAAAATATGGAATAACCTACCCACTTCCATCACTTCCATCTGCACCACAGTACAACCTAAAATATGGAATAACCTACCCACTTCCATCACTTCCATCTGCACCACAGTACAACCTAAAATATGGAATAACCTACCCACTTCCATCACTTCCATCTGCACCACAGTACAACCTAAAATATGGAATAACCTACCCACTTCCATCACTTCCATCTGCACCATAGTACAACCTAAAATATGGAATAACCTACCCACTTCCATCACTTCCATCTGCACCACAGTACAACCTAAAATATGGAATAACCTACCCACTTCCATCACTTCCATCTGCACCACAGTACAACCTAAAATATGGAATAACCTACCCACTTCCATCACTTCCATCTGCACCACAGTACAACCTAAAATATGGAATAACCTACCCACTTCCATCACTTCCATCTGCACCACAGTACAACCTAAAATATGGAATAACCTACCCACTTCCATCACTTCCATCTGCACCACAGTACAACCTAAAATATGGAATAACCTACCCACTTCCATCACTTCCATCTGCACCACAGTACAACCTAAAATATGGAATAACCTACCCACTTCCATCACTTCCATCTGCACCACAGTACAACCTAAAATATGGAATAACCTACCCACTTCCATCACTTCCATCTGCACCACAGTACAACCTAAAATATGGAATAACCTACCCACTTCCATCACTTCCATCTGCACCACAGTACAACCTAAAATATGGAATAACCTACCCACTTCCATCACTTCCATCTGCACCACAGTACAACCTAAAATATGGAATAACCTACCCACTTCCATCACTTCCATCTGCACCACAGTACAACCTAAAATATGGAATAACCTACCCACTTCCATCACTTCCATCTGCACCACAGTACAACCTAAAATATGGAATAACCTACCCACTTCCATCACTTCCATCTGCACCATAGTACAACCTAAAATATGGAATAACCTACCCACTTCCATCACTTCCATCTGCACCACAGTACAACCTAAAATATGGAATAACCTACCCACTTCCATCACTTCCATCTGCACCACAGTACAACCTAAAATATGGAATAACCTACCCACTTCCATCACTTCCATCTGCACCACAGTACAACCTAAAATATGGAATAACCTACCCACTTCCATCACTTCCATCTGCACCACAGTACAACCTAAAATATGGAATAACCTACCCACTTCCATCACTTCCATCTGCACCACAGTACAACCTAAAATATGGAATAACCTACCCACTTCCATCACTTCCATCTGCACCACAGTACAACCTAAAATATGGAATAACCTACCCACTTCCATCACTTCCATCTGCACCACAGTACAACCTAAAATATGGAATAACCTACCCACTTCCATCACTTCCATCTGCACCACAGTACAACCTAAAATATGGAATAACCTACCCACTTCCATCACTTCCATCTGCACCACAGTACAACCTAAAATATGGAATAACCTACCCACTTCCATCACTTCCATCTGCACCATAGTACAACCTAAAATATGGAATAACCTACCCACTTCCATCACTTCCATCTGCACCACAGTACAACCTAAAATATGGAATAACCTACCCACTTCCATCACTTCCATCTGCACCACAGTACAACCTAAAATATGGAATAACCTACCCACTTCCATCACTTCCATCTGCACCACAGTACAACCTAAAATATGGAATAACCTACCCACTTCCATCACTTCCATCTGCACCACAGTACAACCTAAAATATGGAATAACCTACCCACTTCCATCACTTCCATCTGCACCACAGTACAACCTAAAATATGGAATAACCTACCCACTTCCATCACTTCCATCTGCACCACAGTACAACCTAAAATATGGAATAACCTACCCACTTCCATCACTTCCATCTGCACCACAGTACAACCTAAAATATGGAATAACCTACCCACTTCCATCACTTCCATCTGCACCACAGTACAACCTAAAATATGGAATAACCTACCCACTTCCATCACTTCCATCTGCACCACAGTACAACCTAAAATATGGAATAACCTACCCACTTCCATCACTTCCATCTGCACCACAGTACAACCTAAAATATGGAATAACCTACCCACTTCCATCACTTCCATCTGCACCACAGTACAACCTAAAATATGGAATAACCTACCCACTTCCATCACTTCCATCTGCACCACAGTACAACCTAAAATATGGAATAACCTACCCACTTCCATCACTTCCATCTGCACCACAGTACAACCTAAAATATGGAATAACCTACCCACTTCCATCACTTCCATCTGCACCACAGTACAACCTAAAATATGGAATAACCTACCCACTTCCATCACTTCCATCTGCACCACAGTACAACCTAAAATATGGAATAACCTACCCACTTCCATCACTTCCATCTGCACCACAGTACAACCTAAAATATGGAATAACCTACCCACTTCCATCACTTCCATCTGCACCACAGTACAACCTAAAATATGGAATAACCTACCCACTTCCATCACTTCCATCTGCACCACAGTACAACCTAAAATATGGAATAACCTACCCACTTCCATCACTTCCATCTGCACCACAGTACAACCTAAAATATGGAATAACCTACCCACTTCCATCACTTCCATCTGCACCACAGTACAACCTAAAATATGGAATAACCTACCCACTTCCATCACTTCCATCTGCACCACAGTACAACCTAAAATATGGAATAACCTACCCACTTCCATCACTTCCATCTGCACCACAGTACAACCTAAAATATGGAATAACCTACCCACTTCCATCACTTCCATCTGCACCACAGTACAACCTAAAATATGGAATAACCTACCCACTTCCATCACTTCCATCTGCACCACAGTACAACCTAAAATATGGAATAACCTACCCACTTCCATCACTTCCATCTGCACCATAGTACAACCTAAAATATGGAATAACCTACCCACTTCCATCACTTCCATCTGCACCACAGTACAACCTAAAATATGGAATAACCTACCCACTTCCATCACTTCCATCTGCACCACAGTACAACCTAAAATATGGAATAACCTACCCACTTCCATCACTTCCATCTGCACCACAGTACAACCTAAAATATGGAATAACCTACCCACTTCCATCACTTCCATCTGCACCACAGTACAACCTAAAATATGGAATAACCTACCCACTTCCATCACTTCCATCTGCACCACAGTACAACCTAAAATATGGAATAACCTACCCACTTCCATCACTTCCATCTGCACCACAGTACAACCTAAAATATGGAATAACCTACCCACTTCCATCACTTCCATCTGCACCACAGTACAACCTAAAATATGGAATAACCTACCCACTTCCATCACTTCCATCTGCACCATAGTACAACCTAAAATATGGAATAACCTACCCACTTCCATCACTTCCATCTGCACCACAGTACAACCTAAAATATGGAATAACCTACCCACTTCCATCACTTCCATCTGCACCACAGTACAACCTAAAATATGGAATAACCTACCCACTTCCATCACTTCCATCTGCACCACAGTACAACCTAAAATATGGAATAACCTACCCACTTCCATCACTTCCATCTGCACCACAGTACAACCTAAAATATGGAATAACCTACCCACTTCCATCACTTCCATCTGCACCACAGTACAACCTAAAATATGGAATAACCTACCCACTTCCATCACTTCCATCTGCACCACAGTACAACCTAAAATATGGAATAACCTACCCACTTCCATCACTTCCATCTGCACCACAGTACAACCTAAAATATGGAATAACCTACCCACTTCCATCACTTCCATCTGCACCACAGTACAACCTAAAATATGGAATAACCTACCCACTTCCATCACTTCCATCTGCACCACAGTACAACCTAAAATATGGAATAACCTACCCACTTCCATCACTTCCATCTGCACCACAGTACAACCTAAAATATGGAATAACCTACCCACTTCCATCACTTCCATCTGCACCACAGTACAACCTAAAATATGGAATAACCTACCCACTTCCATCACTTCCATCTGCACCACAGTACAACCTAAAATATGGAATAACCTACCCACTTCCATCACTTCCATCTGCACCACAGTACAACCTAAAATATGGAATAACCTACCCACTTCCATCACTTCCATCTGCACCACAGTACAACCTAAAATATGGAATAACCTACCCACTTCCATCACTTCCATCTGCACCACAGTACAACCTAAAATATGGAATAACCTACCCACTTCCATCACTTCCATCTGCACCACAGTACAACCTAAAATATGGAATAACCTACCCACTTCCATCACTTCCATCTGCACCATAGTACAACCTAAAATATGGAATAACCTACCCACTTCCATCACTTCCATCTGCACCACAGTACAACCTAAAATATGGAATAACCTACCCACTTCCATCACTTCCATCTGCACCACAGTACAACCTAAAATATGGAATAACCTACCCACTTCCATCACTTCCATCTGCACCACAGTACAACCTAAAATATGGAATAACCTACCCACTTCCATCACTTCCATCTGCACCATAGTACAACCTAAAATATGGAATAACCTACCCACTTCCATCACTTCCATCTGCACCATAGTACAACCTAAAATATGGAATAACCTACCCACTTCCATCACTTCCATCTGCACCACAGTACAACCTAAAATATGGAATAACCTACCCACTTCCATCACTTCCATCTGCACCACAGTACAACCTAAAATATGGAATAACCTACCCACTTCCATCACTTCCATCTGCACCACAGTACAACCTAAAATATGGAATAACCTACCCACTTCCATCACTTCCATCTGCACCACAGTACAACCTAAAATATGGAATAACCTACCCACTTCCATCACTTCCATCTGCACCACAGTACAACCTAAAATATGGAATAACCTACCCACTTCCATCACTTCCATCTGCACCACAGTACAACCTAAAATATGGAATAACCTACCCACTTCCATCACTTCCATCTGCACCATAGTACAACCTAAAATATGGAATAACCTACCCACTTCCATCACTTCCATCTGCACCACAGTACAACCTAAAATATGGAATAACCTACCCACTTCCATCACTTCCATCTGCACCATAGTACAACCTAAAATATGGAATAACCTACCCACTTCCATCACTTCCATCTGCACCATAGTACAACCTAAAATATGGAATAACCTACCCACTTCCATCACTTCCATCTGCACCACAGTACAACCTAAAATATGGAATAACCTACCCACTTCCATCACTTCCATCTGCACCATAGTACAACCTAAAATATGGAATAACCTACCCACTTCCATCACTTCCATCTGCACCACAGTACAACCTAAAATATGGAATAACCTACCCACTTCCATCACTTCCATCTGCACCATAGTACAACCTAAAATATGGAATAACCTACCCACTTCCATCACTTCCATCTGCACCATAGTACAACCTAAAATATGGAATAACCTACCCACTTCCATCACTTCCATCTGCACCACAGTACAACCTAAAATATGGAATAACCTACCCACTTCCATCACTTCCATCTGCACCACAGTACAACCTAAAATATGGAATAACCTACCCACTTCCATCACTTCCATCTGCACCACAGTACAACCTAAAATATGGAATAACCTACCCACTTCCATCACTTCCATCTGCACCATAGTACAACCTAAAATATGGAATAACCTACCCACTTCCATCACTTCCATCTGCACCACAGTACAACCTAAAATATGGAATAACCTACCCACTTCCATCACTTCCATCTGCACCACAGTACAACCTAAAATATGGAATAACCTACCCACTTCCATCACTTCCATCTGCACCACAGTACAACCTAAAATATGGAATAACCTACCCACTTCCATCACTTCCATCTGCACCATAGTACAACCTAAAATATGGAATAACCTACCCACTTCCATCACTTCCATCTGCACCACAGTACAACCTAAAATATGGAATAACCTACCCACTTCCATCACTTCCATCTGCACCACAGTACAACCTAAAATATGGAATAACCTACCCACTTCCATCACTTCCATCTGCACCACAGTACAACCTAAAATATGGAATAACCTACCCACTTCCATCACTTCCATCTGCACCATAGTACAACCTAAAATATGGAATAACCTACCCACTTCCATCACTTCCATCTGCACCATAGTACAACCTAAAATATGGAATAACCTACCCACTTCCATCACTTCCATCTGCACCACAGTACAACCTAAAATATGGAATAACCTACCCACTTCCATCACTTCCATCTGCACCACAGTACAACCTAAAATATGGAATAACCTACCCACTTCCATCACTTCCATCTGCACCACAGTACAACCTAAAATATGGAATAACCTACCCACTTCCATCACTTCCATCTGCACCACAGTACAACCTAAAATATGGAATAACCTACCCACTTCCATCACTTCCATCTGCACCACAGTACAACCTAAAATATGGAATAACCTACCCACTTCCATCACTTCCATCTGCACCATAGTACAACCTAAAATATGGAATAACCTACCCACTTCCATCACTTCCATCTGCACCACAGTACAACCTAAAATATGGAATAACCTACCCACTTCCATCACTTCCATCTGCACCATAGTACAACCTAAAATATGGAATAACCTACCCACTTCCATCACTTCCATCTGCACCACAGTACAACCTAAAATATGGAATAACCTACCCACTTCCATCACTTCCATCTGCACCACAGTACAACCTAAAATATGGAATAACCTACCCACTTCCATCACTTCCATCTGCACCACAGTACAACCTAAAATATGGAATAACCTACCCACTTCCATCACTTCCATCTGCACCACAGTACAACCTAAAATATGGAATAACCTACCCACTTCCATCACTTCCATCTGCACCACAGTACAACCTAAAATATGGAATAACCTACCCACTTCCATCACTTCCATCTGCACCACAGTACAACCTAAAATATGGAATAACCTACCCACTTCCATCACTTCCATCTGCACCACAGTACAACCTAAAATATGGAATAACCTACCCACTTCCATCACTTCCATCTGCACCACAGTACAACCTAAAATATGGAATAACCTACCCACTTCCATCACTTCCATCTGCACCACAGTACAACCTAAAATATGGAATAACCTACCCACTTCCATCACTTCCATCTGCACCATAGTACAACCTAAAATATGGAATAACCTACCCACTTCCATCACTTCCATCTGCACCACAGTACAACCTAAAATATGGAATAACCTACCCACTTCCATCACTTCCATCTGCACCACAGTACAACCTAAAATATGGAATAACCTACCCACTTCCATCACTTCCATCTGCACCACAGTACAACCTAAAATATGGAATAACCTACCCACTTCCATCACTTCCATCTGCACCACAGTACAACCTAAAATATGGAATAACCTACCCACTTCCATCACTTCCATCTGCACCACAGTACAACCTAAAATATGGAATAACCTACCCACTTCCATCACTTCCATCTGCACCACAGTACAACCTAAAATATGGAATAACCTACCCACTTCCATCACTTCCATCTGCACCACAGTACAACCTAAAATATGGAATAACCTACCCACTTCCATCACTTCCATCTGCACCATAGTACAACCTAAAATATGGAATAACCTACCCACTTCCATCACTTCCATCTGCACCACAGTACAACCTAAAATATGGAATAACCTACCCACTTCCATCACTTCCATCTGCACCATAGTACAACCTAAAATATGGAATAACCTACCCACTTCCATCACTTCCATCTGCACCATAGTACAACCTAAAATATGGAATAACCTACCCACTTCCATCACTTCCATCTGCACCACAGTACAACCTAAAATATGGAATAACCTACCCACTTCCATCACTTCCATCTGCACCACAGTACAACCTAAAATATGGAATAACCTACCCACTTCCATCACTTCCATCTGCACCACAGTACAACCTAAAATATGGAATAACCTACCCACTTCCATCACTTCCATCTGCACCACAGTACAACCTAAAATATGGAATAACCTACCCACTTCCATCACTTCCATCTGCACCACAGTACAACCTAAAATATGGAATAACCTACCCACTTCCATCACTTCCATCTGCACCACAGTACAACCTAAAATATGGAATAACCTACCCACTTCCATCACTTCCATCTGCACCACAGTACAACCTAAAATATGGAATAACCTACCCACTTCCATCACTTCCATCTGCACCATAGTACAACCTAAAATATGGAATAACCTACCCACTTCCATCACTTCCATCTGCACCACAGTACAACCTAAAATATGGAATAACCTACCCACTTCCATCACTTCCATCTGCACCACAGTACAACCTAAAATATGGAATAACCTACCCACTTCCATCACTTCCATCTGCACCATAGTACAACCTAAAATATGGAATAACCTACCCACTTCCATCACTTCCATCTGCACCACAGTACAACCTAAAATATGGAATAACCTACCCACTTCCATCACTTCCATCTGCACCATAGTACAACCTAAAATATGGAATAACCTACCCACTTCCATCACTTCCATCTGCACCACAGTACAACCTAAAATATGGAATAACCTACCCACTTCCATCACTTCCATCTGCACCATAGTACAACCTAAAATATGGAATAACCTACCCACTTCCATCACTTCCATCTGCACCACAGTACAACCTAAAATATGGAATAACCTACCCACTTCCATCACTTCCATCTGCACCACAGTACAACCTAAAATATGGAATAACCTACCCACTTCCATCACTTCCATCTGCACCACAGTACAACCTAAAATATGGAATAACCTACCCACTTCCATCACTTCCATCTGCACCACAGTACAACCTAAAATATGGAATAACCTACCCACTTCCATCACTTCCATCTGCACCATAGTACAACCTAAAATATGGAATAACCTACCCACTTCCATCACTTCCATCTGCACCACAGTACAACCTAAAATATGGAATAACCTACCCACTTCCATCACTTCCATCTGCACCATAGTACAACCTAAAATATGGAATAACCTACCCACTTCCATCACTTCCATCTGCACCATAGTACAACCTAAAATATGGAATAACCTACCCACTTCCATCACTTCCATCTGCACCATAGTACAACCTAAAATATGGAATAACCTACCCACTTCCATCACTTCCATCTGCACCACAGTACAACCTAAAATATGGAATAACCTACCCACTTCCATCACTTCCATCTGCACCACAGTACAACCTAAAATATGGAATAACCTACCCACTTCCATCACTTCCATCTGCACCACAGTACAACCTAAAATATGGAATAACCTACCCACTTCCATCACTTCCATCTGCACCACAGTACAACCTAAAATATGGAATAACCTACCCACTTCCATCACTTCCATCTGCACCATAGTACAACCTAAAATATGGAATAACCTACCCACTTCCATCACTTCCATCTGCACCATAGTACAACCTAAAATATGGAATAAGCTACCCACTTCCATCACTTCCATCTGCACCACAGTACAACCTAAAATATGGAATAACCTACCCACTTCCATCACTTCCATCTGCACCACAGTACAACCTAAAATATGGAATAAACTACCCACTTCCATCACTTCCATCTGCACCACAGTACAACCTAAAATATGGAATAACCTACCCACTTCCATCACTTCCATCTGCACCATAGTACAACCTAAAATATGGAATAACCTACCCACTTCCATCACTTCCATCTGCACCACAGTACAACCTAAAATATGGAATAACCTACCCACTTCCATCACTTCCATCTGCACCACAGTACAACCTAAAATATGGAATAACCTACCCACTTCCATCACTTCCATCTGCACCATAGTACAACCTAAAATATGGAATAACCTACCCACTTCCATCACTTCCATCTGCACCATAGTACAATTTAAAATTGTCTATTTACTCACTTAGAAAATTCCTGGCTTTGCTTTAGGTACCCACCTGACTAACTATATTCTCCACTTTTTATACACACCCTCTGACTTTCTTTGGATCTACACTTCACAGTACTATCCTATTATGCCTTATTCCTTCCCTGTATATACTTACTCTTTTACCTCAAATTATTTCAAGTCTTCCTCAAAAGTATCATACTGTGCTTTCTAATATATATGATAGTCTAGTTTGTACAATACCATGTACTCTTTGATGTACACATTTTGTTAAAATTGCTAAGGTGTCATCTTTATTGGTTATTTATATTTGCAATGTGCACTTTCATTGCTGACCTGTACTCTATAATTTTCTTGTGGTATAATGTTTGTTTTTCATATTGTTGGAGCTTTTCTCCCCGGGCCTCCACTGAAAATGGACCTGTGTCCAGTCGGACTTTCTCGGTAAACAAATGTTAAATAAATACATAAAATTAAATTTAAAAAAAATAAAAAAAAAAAAAAAAATATATATATATATATATATATATATATATATATATATATATATATATATATATATATACATACACAAAATTAATTGATTAATATACAATTAATTAATTGTAGAGCTTTTTATTCACCTAGGGAGTTTTCTTCATTTATTCTGGTTAGTGCTTACATTCCACCTCAAGCCCATGTGAAGGCGGCACTACAAAAACTGTCTGATCAGATAATGTGCTTGAGCAGAATTATCTAAACTCCCTTCTGATTATTCTGGGGGATTTTAATAAGGCAAATTTCAGCCATGAACTTCCTAAATTTACACAGCATATAAAGTGTTCTACCAGAGACAGGAACACACTGGATCATTGTTATACAGTGTTAAAACATGCCTATTGTGTTGTCCCCAGTGCAGCTTTGGGCTTTTCTGACCACTGTCTGAATCATTTGCTTCCTGTCTATAAGAGCAAGTTAAAAAACTGTTAAACCTGTGAACAATACAGTGAGAAGGTGGATTGTTGAGGCAAAGCTGAAGCTGCAAGCGTACTTTGATTGTACAGATTGGAGTGCCTTTGAAGATTCTGCTGCTGATTTGCATGAACTGACAGACACAGTGACATCTTATGTCAGCTTCTGTGAAGATATGTGGGTCTCCACTAAGACCTGGTTAAAATTTAACAACAGCAAGCCCTGGTTTACTGCTAAACTTAAGCAGCTTTGTGAAGCCAAGGAAGATGTTGTGACAACTGGGGAGAGAGGGGCGAAGGTTGTCAGCCTAGTCAAATAGAATTTAATATGTAATTCTATCAACTGTATAAATAAATTTAAAATACAGGCTTGTGTTTTTAAATGTAAGAAAACACTGTGAAATGTGGAACTGCAAAATATGTGACAACATTGCACTCTACTGGCCCAGTGAAGCATGTTGTATCCTTTCATGTTAGAATTTGGCCTGAGGGTGGCTGGATGAAGATTTCATGCCCATTGTTTTAAGGCTAACATTTATGACTAGAATTTAGATGTGGAAGGTGCTTTATTGCTTTAGTTTCTGTTAGTATATACATGTGAAATGTCTTCTATTGTTGTAAGTTTCTGTGCAGGTGTTAGATTGCTAAATAATGCAGTTTGTGGCCTGAAAACTCAGACCAGGTGTTATGATGATGCAATATGAATACTGGAAAAACCTAAGTGTCAAAAATTATGTAATTTTGGGAGGGCCTTAGAGACATGTTTGTTAGTAATGTTTAAATTCTATTTCTCACAAGAGACCTGGAGCATTTTGATCTATCAGCACTCTGGTTATGCTCACATGTAAGTTTGTAGCACTGTGATATCTTGTAGGAATAGTTGAAGCTAGTAAAGATTAATTAGGTATCTTTCTTTGAAACCAGACCTGTCCTACTGTATTATTTTAAGTTTCTGTGTGATCTGTGAACTCTTAGCTGTCTCTGTGGTGTAGTAGATTTGTCTTGTGTTTTAATTATTTATTATTAAATATTTTTAAAACCTTCTACCAGTGGCTGCTTTGTGTAGGGAAAAGTTCTAGAGTACATTACATATTTATATAGAGTTTATTCAATAGGCTACTCTGATAAGCCTTAGACTGTATAGTCACATTACCATTGGATATTAATATTGCATAGTAATAATTGGACACCCTTTTAAGGGCCTTTTAGTAGTTGATATTATTAACTGGGTGTTGGCAGTAATTGCTACCATATAGTCTGGGTAAAGGGACACAGCTGGAGAATCTGTGTCAGCCTTTCCCAGGAGTGTCTGTAAAGTGTATAAATACTTATCTCAAAGTGTGTGTGCGTTGTGTCAGCTACTTTGGCAGGGACACGAAGCACTGGTTGGACAGAGAGGGTACTGGAGGTTTTAGCTTGCCCAGTTAGGCTGGGACCTGGACCCTATAGCTGTGCCAGTGGGGAGTCTTATTGGGGACCTGGTGAGCAAGGGAGCAGCCAGCCCCAGACTGACTGTGATCTCTGTGTGCACTTAAGGGAAATTGTGCTTTTCTGTGTGTATTAGTTATCCTTTCCTCTCCTAGGAGATGACCTCCCTGGTGTTAGTGGTGAGGATTGAGGCTCCTTGATTGCTGGGCCAGGGCACGGTCGTCACAGATGCCTATAGAAGTGGGGACACTTTTTAGACAGGCAAGGAACACACTGACAAAATAAATCAAACTGGCTAAAAAGAACTATTCTAAAAAGCTGAAAAAACTGTTTTTAGCCAATGATCCTGCACCAGTGTGGAAAGGTATACAAAACATTACAAACTACAGGAAGCCATCCCCCTACACTGCAGCTAATTACCAGCTGGCTGAAGGCTTGAATGCTTTTTACTGCAGGTTTGATAAGCCTGAGGCTACAAATGCCACTGTTACCAGATCTGTCAGTGTTCAGACTTATATGACTCTCTCTTCTACACATTCTCACAGTCATCCTGCATTAATTATCTCTGAGGGGGATGTGTATCATTTTTTTAAAAGACAGCAAATTAAGAAAGCATCTGGCACAGATGGGGTATCACCCTCCTGTTTAAAAACATGCACTGATCAACTGCCTCCTGTTTTACTCAGATTTTTATTAAATCATTAGAGCTGTGTGAAGTTCCCTTATGTTTCAAACAAGCCACAATCATTCCAGTGCCTAAAAACCCACTATAACATGACTGAATGACTACAGGCCTGTTGCTTTGACTTCAGTGATCATGAAGACTTTTGAGAGGCTGGTGTTAGCTCACTTGAAGGATATTACAGCTCCATCATTGGGCCCTCTTCAGTTTGCTTATTTAGAGAACCGATCCATGGATGATGCAGTTAATATGGGCCTGCACTATATCTTGCAACATCTTGACAACCCAGAGACATCTGCATGCATTCTGTTTGTGGACTTCAGCTCTGCATTTAATACAATAATTCTAGAACTTCTTCACTTGAAACTCTCCCATCTTTCTGTTCATGCTTCCACCTACGAATGGATGACCAATTTTTTAACCAATAGGAAACAGCAGGTGAAACTGGAGAAATTTACATCTAGCAATCGCACGATCAATACAGGTGCCCCCACCCCCCCGGGATGTGTGTTCTCCCCACTGCTGTTTTCTCTACACAAATTACTGCACCTCTAAGGACTCCTCTGTCAAATGTATTAAATACGCAGACAATACAGCTATCACTGGGCTGATCAGAAATGGTGATGAGTCTGCATACAAATGGAGGATTGAACAGCTTGCCCTTTGGTGTAGTCAGAATAATCTGGAACTGAATACTCTTAAAACTGTCGAAATGACAGCAGACCATAGGAGTGATACTACAATATTATTCTCTTCTTTATATTTAATACTGCTGTGTCAGTTGTGGAATCCTTCAAGTTTTTGGGATCTATAATCTTCCAGGACTTAAAAGTGGGAGACCAATGTAGGGTCCATCATAAAAATGGCACAACAGCAAATGTACTTTCTGAAACACCTGAGGAAGTTCACCCTCCCATAGGAACTGTTTATTCAGTTCTATACAGCAGTTATTGAGTCTGTTCTCAGCTCATCCATAACAGTGGGGTTTGGATCTCTGTATAATCATGACAAAAATAGGTTACATCGAATAGTCAGGTGTTCCAAAAATATCATTGGTGCTAGTTTGCCTCAGGACCTGTACTATTCCAGAGTCATGAAAAGGGCAGGGGAAACCATCACTGACCCTTCACATCCAGACCACCATATTTTTTGAACTATTACCATCAGCCAGGCATTATAGATTAATATGCACCAAAAACAAGAAGATATAAGAACAGTTTTTTCCACAGGCCATCAAGTTCATAAACGGTTAACTCAGCTTATCAGGCTGGGTATTCTTTCTGCCAAGCCTCTGAGGATTCTGCAGTATTGTTTACATATTATTACTTCTTTCTGTCAGAGTTTATTTCAGTATTTCTTGCACTGAGTTGCACTTTGTATGTATATGTATATTTACTTTTTTGTCTTGTTCTTAATAGTTGCATGTATGACATTTATGTAATTCATACTTGGAGAGTCACTGAAACCAGAGTCAAATTTCTTGTATATATGTGTATATATATATATATATATATATATATATATATATATATATATATATATATATATATATATATATATATATATATGTGTGTGTGTGTGTGTGTGTGTGTATATATTTACATACATATATGGACATACTATAGATGTAGATATAGATACTTGCAAAATATATCTTTACAGTCAGTTTATGTTATAAGAATCAATGTCAAGGAGACATGATAACATAATATTAATTTGGACTATAGAAATTCCAGGCATCATCTTAAAATATCAAACCTTGCTACTTTTTTGAATGTTCATCTTAACAACACATCTTATGTGAAATGGCATGGTCACCTAAGTTAAACTTTCCATGTCCACCATGGTTGTAAAATGTACACACAAAATGATATATAGAGCTATGTGTGGAACAGTTCTGTATGGGGACAGATCAAATCAGCTGGGTGACTGCTAGGTCAGATATTACTGGGCAATGGTTAATGATGTCATAGGCATCAGCCCACAAACCTATTTTACTTCTGTTGGAAAAAAAACTAAGTGCCTATGCAGGCTAAATTATTACTTTTGTATAACAAAATCATATTGATCTTTATTCACCCCTCACCAACCAAGCGACTAAGCAGCTCACCCTACTATTCAAGCATGACCAAAGGGCAACTTCAGGTGCACTCTCCAGTCCAGCTAGTGAATCTGGGTATCCTGAGGCAATGTTACAACTGTCTCATACACAGACAACCATATCCTCCTACCACAAAACATTAACATATGTGAGAGATGCAATTATACAGACAAACTGGAAGCTAAGCTGTCTCCATCCAAGACTGGAACAGACGGTCAAGAGGAGAAGGTTAACACTTGCACCACAGCTCCAGTCGCACACAGACCTACTAAAACAGCACTGGAAAAAATGCACATAAATACACAAAATCATACTTGGAGGCTCTAAATAAAAACCTGCAAAAGCATCAGAGACATCCAAAGCAGACACCCAAACAACCTGCACTTCCTGTCACAAACCAGACAACACATAAAACATAAAATCAGTGTGCCGTACAATCACAACCCTTAAGGTGAAATAACATACCTAACACACTAGTAATAGGTGACTCTATAGTCAGGCACACTGACATTCCACTCACTAGGCTGGAGCCAGAATCCGCCACATAACACAAGCACTCAGGTCACTCCAGAACAAGTACAAATATGACTTTGTCAGTGTTCATGTTAGTGTGAATGACCTGAGATGTACCACCCTGGACTACATGGAAGAGCACTCTGATCATGCAGCCCAGGCTGGTATGACCCTGACCCTGACTAGCATCCTGCCCTCACCAAGAATGATACCTCAGTATAAAGAAAAAATTATCAATTTCAACAATTGGCTAAGCTTCTGGTGTCATTCAAAGGGGATCCTGTGTTTGACAGCCTGGGACGACATGCTCAACAAGCCACATTGTTTCGCAAGAGACGGCTTGCACCTGTCATCCCTAGGCTTTCAAATACTGGCCAAGGTTCTTGCTGCCCCCATAGTGCCTTTTTTAGGCAAGGCTCAAAAGTCAAACCCACCTCTGTAAACAGCACAATTAACAAAAAACTGAGGGTTATGCTACTCAATGCCAGGAGTTTAAATCTCAAAATGCACACGCTCGAAGCACTCCTCAGAATGGAGAACGTCGACATTTGTGCAGTAACTGAAACCTGATTCAAGGCTCCAGAGAGCACCACAGCACTACCGGGCTACAACTCATGTTTTGGCCACAGAACACGGACCGAAACACAAAAGGAGGGGGTGTATCCATATTCATCAAGGATACATACACATCAGGGTTAGTGGCGCAGCATGATACCTCTGAGATCATCCATGTGCAACTAACATTGGGCAAATCTGCAGTGCAAATTGTGGCCTGCTACAGATCACCCTCCATGAGCCAGGACCACCACTCCACCTTTCTGGAGACACTGGAAAACATGAAGGTCCTACTGAACACCCTGATATTGGACAATTTCAATTACCCTACCATTTACTGGGAAAACTACTCAAGTACAAATTCCTAGGCCCAGCGCTTCCTGGAATTCATCAACTCAAACACCCTGGATCAGCAGGTAAACTTCCCTACCAGAAGAGAAAACATATTGGACCGTGTCATCACCAACATGGGTGACAGGTGTTCCACACCAGAGGTCAACCCGTCACTGGTTAGATCAGACCATAAGCTAATCACTCTGGATGTCCACACCCTACCACCACCCCCATCTAAGGAAACCATGGTAGAAAACTTTTCTAAAGCAAACTTCACCTTACTTAAGACAGAGGTGGTAAGTTTCACAGCCCCCAAGCTAAAGGATAACAGTGCCCAAGATGAAGAAACCTTTACAAATACACTCTATGAGCACCTACAAGGATGCATGGATCATGCCATCCCTAGCAAAACCAAGACTCACTCCTCTAAGAGAAGGAAACCAGTTTGGTGGACCTCTGCAATAAACAGGCTATACAATAGAAGGAGGAAACTAGTTCAGAAACAAAAGCAAGCCCAAGAAGGAAAGACACCCCTGATCAGTATCAGCAAGAAACTAAGGTCCCTCATGAAATCATCCAAGGCTAACTTTGAAAGAAAAATAGCCAAGGATTCAAAAGATAACCACAAAGCCTTCTTTAGCTATGTTAAGAATCTAAGTGGCAACTCACAGATATGCACTGAACTAGTGTAAAATAGCACAAAATATACTGAACCTACTGATATTGCCAACATCCTGGCAGATAGATTCAATGCAAACCTCACCCCCCTCTCACCTCCAAAAGGACCCACAACAATACCGGAAAAGTATAGTGTCCCAAAAATCACAGACACACAGGGGAAAACAGCCCTTTCTAAAGCCAAAAACACAGTGTCAATGGGACCAGATGGTGTTCCAGGCTGCGTCTTGCACAAACTACAGAACGAACTAACCCACCACCTAAACACGCTGTTCAACCTCAGCCTCTCCATAGGCTAAGTGCCCATAAAATGGCTCACAGCAACGGTTATTCCTCTTCACAAAGGAGGGGTCACAACTGACCCTGGTAACTATTGCCTCATAAGCCTGACTAGCCTGGTCTGCAAGGCTATGGAGTGCATCATCATGAAACTCATTAACAAAGACATTGAGAACCTCCAAACACTTGACCCGACCCAGTTTGACTTTGTTAAGCACAGATCATGCCTACTAAACCTTGTTGACTTCTTTGAGACAGGCACCAAGGCCATAGACGAGGGAAAGGTGGCTCACACAGCCTACCTTGACCTCGCCAAGGCTTTCTACACCATTCCCCACTCAGGTATTACAGAAAAACTCACCAGCCTGAACATAAACCTCTACGTCACAAGATGGGTTGCCAACTGGCTTACAGACAGAACTCACACGGTAAGAATAATGGGCTCCAGGTCCGACTCTAAACCAGTCACAAGTGGTGTCCCACAAGGCTCGGTCCTGGGACCCCTACTGTTTGGCATATACTTCTCAGAAGTACAAGCAAACACAGGAGGACTATGGCTAACCAAGTTCATAGATGACTGCAAACTGGGAGCCATAACTGACTCTCCGGCTGACATGGACATCCTCCAAAAGGGCCTTACTGAGACGGGCACCTGGTGTCAAAGTCATGGCCTCAAGCTAAATACCAAAAAATGCATAGTCATCTCATTTGGGAAAAACAAAACACCCACAAATTACCACATAAGTGGCAGCCCCCTTAATACAGAAGAGGTAATAAGAGATCTGGGGACCCAGGTAGATAGTAATCTCTCCTTTGACAATCATATTGCCAAAGTAGTTAGGAAATCCTTCTATGTGGCCCATCTAATTACTAAAGAGTTCACATTTAGAAATACAGAAGTTATAGTGCCCCTCTACTCGTCACTCATTAGACCCATCATAGAGTACAATGCCCCATTTGGGATGTACCTCACAAGACACTTCCAACAGCTGGAAAGACCACAAAAGTACCTCACCAAGAGGATTACTGGCCTCAAACATATGTCCTATGTAACCCGACTGAAAAAACTCCGGCTGTACTCAGTGGCATATCGCTTACTCAGAGGTGATCTCTGCCTGACTTACAAAGCCATGTCCAACTCCGAATTGATGGACATGCTCCACCTAAAGAAATCAAAGTCACTGCGAGCCAAGCGGTCTAGTGAGCTAAACCTTGCCACAACAATAAATAGAACATGCTGGAGGGATAGATTCCTGTCACGGAGACTCCCCATGCTTTGGAACAAAATTCCAAATTACATCAGGCAGAGCCCCTCACTAACTCGCTTCAAGAGAAACCTTGATGAGTGGATGGATAACTGAAAATACACCCCTGGGATCACTTCATTGGTGCTGCTTGACAGGGGATCAGTTAATTAATCAATGGGTGGCAAAAGCCAACACACTTTGGCTGGGCTTATAATTGCCCTCAGGCAGATAGCCTAGTACCTACCTATGAACCTATGAACCTATCTGTGTTACAGAGACAAACTGTAAGAGAGAGAGGGGTCTTTATGAATAGTGCAACATCTAACACTGTCTTTATCAGAAGGGGCTTCACAGTATTGGTCATTTTTGGTGTAGCAGGGAATAATTTTTCCACCTGTTCTGGTGATATACAAGGATAAAGCCTTACCTTCAGCTCAAAGCTCAGTCAACCCAGGTTCAGTTCGTAGCTCAGGTGATAGCAGTGTGGCAGTAGAAGGATAAAGACTTACCAAATGCTCAGTCAACCCCTACTTCGATTAGTGACAGCAGGTGTGGCAGGGAAGTATGACTGTGTCCATCCTGGGAGGGGAGAGTGGTTATGTAGGTGTTTCCTGTGGCAATCCCAGGTGGAGGTTGGGGTGCTGCATTTCAAGTTATGTAGCACAAGGAGAGATAAGGGGAAGTTTGTATGGTTGAGCTGCTGCAGAGTTGGGGTGATGCACCACATGACCCCATTGCACATCTGCTCCTCAGGCATCACCACGTTACTGGATTAGGAGGAGGAGTGAACGGTAGTGCATAACAAAAAAAAAAAAGCAGTGGATTGATGAGGCCTTCAGGTATCTTCAGGTTTCACAACTGGTACCAGCTAGCATCAGCGAAAGTCTGGTTGAAAAGGATGGATTAGGAGGGCGAGTGAATGGTAGTGCATAACAAAAAAAAAGCAGTGGATTGATGAGGCCTTCAGGTTTCACAACTGGTACCAGCTAGCATCAGAGAAAGTCTGGTGGAAAAGGAGTAGCTGGCAGACCCAGCATGGATGTGAGGCAGTGGGCAGGATGGCTAAATGATGATGAATAGACCACCCCAAAAATACATTTTGTATGCAAATGTCTCATTGAAATGTAGATGATACATGAAAGCAGCAAACTTGTAAGGTTTTCAAGAAGCTTTGATATTTAGTTTAATTTTGATTGTATTAGTCTGTTATACATCTGGAAGGATATCCATACATCTTAGTAGTCCTTTATAACCAGGTGTTTTTAGGCAGCCCCATACAAGAATGAAGTCTGAGGTAGTTATACTTAACAGCAATTGGTGACAATTATCTCTGCAGGTGTTTGGTATAGAAAAGAGAGGGGCTTCAATCAAAGAACTGAGGAGCATGAAGTCCCTACATATGGATCTGTAATAATCCACCTAGACATGTGTGCTCAAGTTATGAAGGCCTGCCCTCCAAAGGGATAGAAAATGGACTTCACACAATGCAAATGTAGTGTAACTATACACTGGCCATTCAGTAAAACTCACAATAAAATTATAAATTTAGCCACACGAATCATCTCTGAATCTAAGGAAGAAATGAATCCACCAAATTCAATAAAGCCTACATGGTCCATTTACATCACACATGGTAGCGAACCATTTTGGATTCAGTAAGCTGTCTGCACTGCTGCACAAACAAGGTAAACACAGTGGCTTGCTAATTACTGCATAAGCAGCTGAATTGTATGCTAATCAACCAATCCAACATGGAGGAGCTATTCAACAAGCTACAAAGCAACCATGTAGACTCATTTCTGGATTTCCCTGTGAATTCCAAACCTATTAGAATATAGCCACAGAAAGGAGTCTACATAGAAACAGTGTTAGGAGCTGCTGTTGCTTTAATTCATGTGTCTGTACAACAGGCTGAAGTCTAGCTGCTGCTGCTTAGTAGGCCAGGGCCAAGGAGGAGAAGAGTTTTCAGACCCCGTTTAATTAATCATAATCTACATGATTGGGAAATTGTAGGGTGCTACAGGGTGGATAGAGACATACTACTCTAGTGGTATAACACAAACTGCAGACTCCTCAGGTCATCCAACAAACTAAAGCTAAAAGTAACCCAATCTTACAGATGTCACAGAGACTCCCTCTACTCCCATAAAATAGCCAAAGATTAGAACACCCTTCCTCAACAGATAACTAAAAACCCCAACCTGTCCACATTTAAAACTACCCTGAAAGACTATTTAAATGATAATTGGCTATGCCCCTGTATTGCTCCCAACTAATATTCCTCCTATGTTTCCCACTTATCTCGCACATTAGCCCAAATAGTGCTCATCCCACATAGGGCTATCCCACTATCTGTCTTCTCTTTGTTAATCGTTGTTCCTTCAGATGACCTAACTTGTAAAACTACATGACCAATTTTGGTCTTTCAGAAGTGACTCACCTTGTAAAGCTACATGACTTATGTACCTCGTATATATTGTAAAAAACAAAATAGTATTCCTGCATGCCTGAAACCTGCATGTTTATATTGTATTCTATTATATTTTGCTATGCTATTTTTGTTAAACTCATTTACATATTTGTTAGAAATGTACTACGTAAACTAAGTTTACTGCTTGTACCTTAATAATAATAATCTTTTTGTTGTGGAGCTTTTCTCCCCAGGTCTCCACTGAAAATGTTTTTTTTCAACCAAGTCTGACACTACCTGGTTAACAAATGTAAATAAAATAAATAATAAAATAATACTGGAACTCTGCAGCCTCTGTTCTCAACTCAGACCCAGGACAAACTGAGGGGACTCCATCTCAGTGGAGACAAATGCATATGTAGCACTTAAAATCTTAGCTACAGGTACCTTTCAGAGACTAACAGGGGACATGCTGGGGGTGTCACAGGCATCAGCATCCAGGATCCTCCATCAATTCCTGAATGCTATGCTCCAACATGCCAGTGACCACATATATTTCCCCAGTACTCCTGAGGATAGGGCCACAGATATTCAGGAGTTCTACCATGTAGCACACTACCCTGAAGTACTGGGTACCATAGACTGCAAACATATAGAAATTAAGGCACCACCCAGAGAACAGGATAGGCTTTACTTAAATAGAAAGGGCTTTCACTCTATTAACTGCCAAGCTGTGTGTAATGCCAAAGGAATCATCCTGAATGTGTGTGATGGCAACCCAAGCAGTTACCACGACCCACATATCTGGCACACTCCCAGCTGTATCAGATGTTCCCTAGGGGGATATCCCACAGGGCCATTTACTGGAGGGATGCAGGTTATGCACTGGAATATTGGCTGATGACACTCATCAGAAATGCAAACACACCAGCTGAAGAACATCATAATGAGGCAAACGTTCAAACCAAAAATATTATAGACTGTGTGTTTGGGCTGCTGAAGTCATGGTTCTGGTGCCTAGATATGTCTGGGGGAGTCCTGCAGTGCAATCCATGGACATGTACTGAAATATTCACAGCATGAGCCATACTACACAACATCGTTCTGAGAAACAGCTTCAGCAGGATCAGCAATGGGAAGGAGCACACATCCCCCCACTAATGCCAAGGTCACCACAACCACAGGCAGATGAGGAGTCATGGGAGAAGCAGCAGCTATGTGGGTGTAGGCAGATGTAGGCGTGCTCAATATGCCCTTGCATTGGATAAGAGACAATGCATAGCACACTCACTCACCACCTACGTGCCTAAAACCTTCCTCCTATGCACATACATATACCAATATTGATGCCAGGCAACTCTCACAACCTTTACCTCCCCATGTATTGCCTGAATACTGTTTCCATCAAACAGAGTCAGCCATGAACTAAAACTGTTGCAACTGCTGCATTTACAAGGTAAGCATTGAACCGGGAGTGTATTGTGTAATAATATGAATGACTGGCATATCTTTAATGTTACTTGGTAGTGTAAGCAAGTAAAAGGTAGGAGATTTGTACAGAAATGACCTAAACATGTGATAGCAGAGACTTATTTGACTTATATGTGCCCATTATTAAGTAGCAGGCCTCAGGCATCAAAGATTCACACGGTCATACTTTTCAAAAGTACTGATGATCACTGCTTGCCCTCAGTTTAAAACCATGGCCAGGACTCAATAAAACTTACACTGAGCTAATCTCTATGTAAGAATAGTGGCATGGCTGGAACATGGAGTTCGGAGCCTGTGCAATCCAGTAAACAAGGCTGGGGGTCTGCACAAGCTTCCCAGCACTACTCCAACATGGACACCATGGAATAATGTAAATCGCCTAATTTCCTGGTGAAAACCATGCAGATGAGGTAAATTAGTGATCCTGCAAGCAGACAGGCATCCATGTTGGAGCTGTATCTGCAGCAGAAAATTATTTGGTTACTAACCGTGTACATTTCTGCAAAAACCAAAATGGAGGCATGACAGCTCAAAGTAAAGTATGTGAACAACAAGAGTATTTTCAAAGGGACTTCTATCCCCAGAGGGGATACAAAAGAGGTAAAAGATAATTTCTTATTCTCTCAGGACAGTTATGTCATTAATTTATCTGAATATGTTTTTACTGACTGTGAAATGGCGGTTTTAAACCGAGGTTTAAAGTTTATTCCTACTGTATTTCCTAGAAATCATTATATTAAGCGTGATGTATTTAAATTCAGTAGGAAATTACATTTAAAGTATTTTTTTAGAGATTCTCATATAGAAGTCGATTTAATTAATAGTGGTGATAGTATGAATACTTCGTGTGAAAGTTTTTATACATGTGATTCTGATAGCTTGCCTAATGCCTATTGTAAATTAGATACACATAATGTTTGTATAAATAGTGATTTTCTACTGCCTTTTTTGAATGAAGAAGTAGCCCAGTGTTCTAATATGGTAAATTATGTGATAGAGGATGTGCTTTCTGACTTTAATAGGGATAGACATCTAGTTAATTGTAACTTAACTGTTATGGAATGGAAAGCTCTTCAGAATCTAAGTAAAATGAGGGAGATTGTTTTTAAACCCTCGGATAAGGGAAACAAGTTGGTTATTATGCATTATACTCATTATTTAGATATGTGCATTGAACATCTAGAGGATGACGAGACATATGATAAGATTGATGTGTCCATTTATCAACAAGCCTTGGTTGAATATAATGAGTTATTACATAAAGGCAATAGGCTTGGATATTTTTCTGATGCAGATGTAAAAAAGAAGTTTAAACTAGATGGATGCAAAATGGCCCATTTTTATTGCCTCCCCAAGATACATAAAAATTTAGTTAAGCCTCCGGGGAGGCATATAGTTTCAGGTTGTGAGTATTTTACTCACAAGTTGGGTTCATTTTTGCACAGTTATCTAGCACCTGTGGTTTACACCTTGCCATCCTATATTTGTGATATATTTGACTTTTTGGCTAAAATAAGTGATGTTAAAAGGAATGACAATATGTATTTTTTCACTATTGATGTTAAAAGTCTCTATATGAATTTTAGCCATAATTTTGGCTTGGAAGCTTTAAAAATATTTTTGGGTAGTTCACCAGTAATGGAATATATAGTTGAATTGGTTTACTTTTGTCTTACTCATAAGTTTTTTGAATTTAATAATGACCTTTATAGGCAGAAAAGAGGCACAGCTATGTGGGCTGCATTTGCCCCCATGCATGCCAATTTATGCATAGGTCTTTTTGAGAGTGCATATATTTATAGAAATATTTTTTTTTGTGACCATGTCACTAGGTATTTCCGATATATTGACGATTTAATTTTTATAGCTAAAGGTGGTTCAGAATTGGTATCTCATTTTGTTGAAATGTTGCATAATAATAGGTATGGTTTGCAATTTGATGACCTTAAGTTAGGTACGTGTATTCCCTTTCTGGATGTGGTTTTCAGTATTAAACATGGTACTGAATTATTCATTTCTGTACATAGAAAATTTGAATGTGGCACACAGTATGTGCATGGTGATAGTTGCCATCCTCCACATACTATTACAGCACTCCCATTTGGTAAGACGCTTAGGATTTCTAGATTATGTAGTAACATTTGTGATTTCAGATGGGAATTAGGAACAACTGTAGATATGGTTGATAATAGAGGCTATAGTTATAGTTTATTGGAAAAGAGTTGGAATAAATTGTGTAATGTTTCGACTACAGGGCATCATATTAATGACAGATATTTTGTGGCCCCTTTTAAATCTAGTAATAGAAATGATAAGGATGTGATTTATTTTGTGACAACTTTTGGATGTTTTAGTAATATAGTTATAGAGCAGGTAAAATATCATTGGAAATACTTGTGCTCTTTAAAAAATGTTTCTTCCTGGTTGAATTCCACTCTTGGTGTTTCATACAGAAGGGGGAGAAATATTCATAATTTCTTAGTTAATGGTATATTTTGTTTGCCATCTATTAATGTACCACATAGTTTACATTCTACAGGGACCACCTGTTGTAACAAATGTAAAGCTTGTAAATTTATAGTTCAAAGTTTTTCTAGTATTAATAATATTTCATTTCAAACTTGGAACAATTTTTCTTTTGATACTGTAGGTGTGGTGTATGCTCTTAAATGCCCCTGTAATTTATTTCATATTGGGGAAACAAAGAGGGCATTTAAAGTTAGATTACTGCAGCATGCAAGGGATATTTATAATCAGAAATTAGAAAGTTCTATTGCAGCACATTTCCAACAGTTTCACAAGAGCAATAATGAAGGACTACAAGGCACTATTTTAGAAAAAAATAAATGTGTCATTATATGATATAAGTAATCTCAAAAAACTGCTTCTGTTTAAGGAAGCAGTATATATTAAGTTTGATATTTTATACCCACATGGGTTGAATGAAGTGTTAAATTGGAGATTGTTGATTTAATTGTTTAATTGTTTTATTGTCATGTTTTTAGTATTTACACAAGCTTTTAAAGATGTTTCTTTACTCCTTGAAGTTTTTTTCAGCCGAGACATCAGAGAGATAGATATTTTTATATTGAGCAATAAATCTACTGTGCAATCTGTGGCTGGTCGTATTTTATTAAAGTATGTATTATATTTATTAGGCATGCCAATGGAGAAATCTATGGCCATGGCATGCAAAAGTGTTTTAAAATTGCAAAAATCAAATTTATTTTTTTTGACCGATTTCAGACGTTTAAGCTGAGCACAGTGGTGCTCAAACGTGATCGTGCAGAAAATAAAAAAAATGTAAAAATTCAATTAAACATGAAACATGAATTTTACCATTATAATGGGCAGCATACAGACTTATAACAATAACAGGTAACAGTAGTTGCTAAGCACATAGGCTCCGGTGTAGTGTTGTAACTAAGGACTAAGGCAGTGGGGTATGTAAGTGAGCTAAATTTATTGAATAGCAAAATGGGAGACTGTGTCCGCAGGTATGTAACCATGTAGCAGCTATAAAGCGGTGATGTAAGCAGAACAAGCAGCTGACATGAGAAGGGGCTGTGTTATGCTTGGTGTAAGCAAACTGGAGCTCTGCGGCTCCTATTTGTGCTCAGCTAAGCACAGCTAAGCATGGGTGTGTGTCTGAGGCTGCTTAGCTGTGCTTAGCTGGTTCAAGAAATTATAACTGTGTTTGTGCCCAGGGGAGGGCCTTTTCTGCTCAGCAATGTTTACACTAGCTGAAACAGTTTTCGCTGTGTGCCATGGGGCTTAAACACAGCAGAAATAGAGAAACAAAAAATAAAGGAAATAGCACAATAAAGGAAGTAAACTACAAATCACTAATACGAACTGTGGTGCCATTCACAGTGGCCCATTCAAACCCCTCAATAATATAGCTGACAGGTGGAATGTATCATAGTCAGCCAATCACACAGGCAGTATCTGCAGCATACCAGTATAAAGTATGCAGACACCTTCCAGTCAGGTTTTCCCACAAACTCTGCACCATTGGTATACACACTTGGGAATTTTAACTGACAAAAATGATAGGGGCTGCTGCTGCTTTGCTACATCTGTATGTGCTACAGACTGAGGGTGGTGATGAGTATAATGCTGACAACTGGCCCAGACTGAGGAGGAGAAGAGTGTTCAGAGTCAGGGTAACCTTCAAGTGGCTACATGATCAGGAGATACTAGAGCACGACAGGGTGGACAGGGACATACTTCAGCAACTCACTGAGATCTGCTGGCCTCACCTCAGACCCAGAGCCAACAGGGGGGGAACCCATCCCAGTTGAAGCAAAGGTATGTGTAGCCTTAAGAATACTAGCTACAGGTATTTTCCAAAGACCTACTGGGGACATCCTGAGGTACTCACCAGGCATCTGCATCCAGGGTACTCCATCAGGTCCTGGATGCCATGCTACCACATGCCAGTGAGCACATTTACTTCCCCAGCACCTGTGAGGAGAAGACCAGCAATATGCATCTCTTCCACCATGTAGCAGACTACCCAGAGGTACTGGGTGCTATAGACTGCACTCATGTCCTCATCAAAGCACCACCCGGTGAAAATGGTAGAGTGTATGTCAACCGCAAGGGCTATTACTTCATCAGCTGCCAGGTTGTGTGCAATGCCCAGGGCATTATCATGAATATGTGTGCTGGCAGCCCTGGCAGCTATCACGACTCCCACATCTGGCATGCATCACAGCTGTACCAGGCATTTGCCAGGGGGGGAATACCCCATACGGACATCTCATGGGGGGTGCTGGCTATGCACTGCAACCATGGATAATGGCACCCATCAGAAATGCACACACACCCACTGAAGAATGCCATAATGAGGCACACACACAAACTAGGAACATTATTAATGCGTGTTTGGGATGCTCAAGTCACGGTTCTACTGCCTTGACATATCTGGTGGACCCTTGCAGTACTCTCCAGCCAAATGTGTACACATGTTCATAGTATTTGCCATGCTACAAAATATGATCCTGCAGAAACAGCTGTGGCAGGGACATCACAGAGAAGGGGCACACAACCCCCCCCTCACCATTGCCAGGGTCTTCACAGGCACAGGAGGACCCACAGGAGGAACCCCATGTGCCTGCCCCTGTAGGCAGATGTAGGCATCCCCAGTATTCTCTGGCCTTGGCAAAGAGGAAACACATAGCACATACACTGACATCCTAGGAACTGACACATCTCTCTGACTCGCACACACAGTAAAATGGATGCCACACACATCACACTACCTGTACCTTACCATTTATAGGCCATGTACTGTGTGCACCCAACAGAGTCACCCCTCAAGCACCATTCTCCCAACTGGTGCAGGCACAAGGCAAGTCACTCTTCTTAACAATAGATCAATGTAGTAGTACATTTTGGTAGCATATTTCAGGTATTGTTGCATGTATGCAAGGGAATGGGGTGGCCTACTGGGATAGCAGCAGACAACTGACAGCTATGTGGGACTACAGGAAATATCTGCCCAATAATGGCTTCTGCATATTATGTAGTAGTCCCTTAGCTGACAAAACTCACTGCAGTGTATGTGGGGGACAAATAAACTGGGGTCATAGGTGACATGCGTGAATGTCAATGTTGGGGTCCCATACTCAACCCTCAGCCTCTACCAGCAAGTCAGCCATAGAAATATATTAAGATATGTCTGGCAAAGGCCCACAAATAGGGACAATGATGAAATAGTCCTTTTACAGACTTACACAGTGATATCACAGTAGGTCTTGCAGTTGCATGAAGTCTCTGAAGGGTATGAAGTCTGAAACCCATATGTCTATCATTACATCCTAACTTTCGGTCATTAGTGATATGCCAGTGTTCTGCAAGATAGGCACAGCACTATGCTAAATGGAGTCAAAAAGTAAACCCAACATCTGCATAGTCTGTGCAAATCTGTGGAGTTGACAGGTATGCCCCCGCAACACACCTGTGTCCCCATAGAAATGCAGTAACATGTATGTTTGTAGCATAATTGCAGCAGAGCACACATTCCTACGGTGTCCCAATCAACTTGCTAACTTGTTGCACATCCACAATATGCAGGGGTTGATGAGCTATGTATATGCGTGGTTAATACTGTCAGGAAGTGGACAGCACTTACACTTGGCTGTAGTTGCTTAGTGGCCTGGGTACAGTACTGTGGTTGACAGGGTCCATGTTCCAAGACTTTCTGTGCCAACTATTTTGCATGTCAGCTATACCTACAGTAGGACTTGTACACACTGTCCAGTAGTCAATATCCATTACTGCAGGAAAAATGGACAAGTCAGGGAAAGGGGGGCATTCATATGGAGAGTACACAACTCAGAGTAATCTATAAGAATGTCCAGAGTTTTGCATCATAAGTTTGTTGCTTTTCATGAAATTGTGGTTTACTGGCAAGTCCACCTTCTCAGAGGCTCTCGATAAAAATGTATCCAAACAACAGAGACCCCAGAGACAGAAACACACTTGACCACCACAACACAACACCAACACCAGAACACATAGCTCACCACCACAGTGTGCCCCTCAACCCAAGCCCTTAAGGCAAAACACTTTTCCCCATGTACTAATCATAGAAGGCTCAATTGTGAGGCACACTGATGTCCCACTCACTAGGATGAACAAGGAGAAGGTGACAGTCAGTTTTATATCAGGTGCCAGGATACAGCACATAACACATGCACTCAGGTCATTCCACAACAAGTACAAATATGACTCAGCCTTTGTCCATGTGGGTGTGAATGACCTGAGACATACCTCCCTGGACTACATGAAAAGACATGTGATGGAACTCTCAGATTATGTGGCTCAGGCAGGTATGACCCTAGCCCTGAGCAGTATTCTACCATAACCCGGAATGATACAACAGTATGAGCAGAAAATGATTGACTTCAACAGTTGGCTAAGGTCCTGGTGTCATTCTAAGGGGATCCAGTATCTGTCTCCCTGGGACAACATGATTGATAGACCTCGATGTTTTGCCAGCGATGGCCTGCATCTGTTTCCCCCTGGGATCCGGGTACTGGCTAAGGTTCTTGCCACTGCTGTAGTGCCATTTTTAGGCAGTGTTCCAAAGACCAAAATTCCACCATGACAGCTACAAACAAATGCAATCTGAGGGTAATGCTACTCAGTGCTAGAAGTCTAAATCTTAAGATGCACTCGCTTGAAGCTCTCCTCAAAATGGAGAATGTCAACATCTGTGCTGGAACAGAGACCTGGTTTAAAGAGGCAAAATGTACCCCTGCACTCCCAGGCTGCAACTCATTCCATACCTTTCAGTCCCAGAATATGGTCGGAAGCTCCAAAGGTGGTGGTGGTGTCTCCATATTTTTAAAAGATATGCAAAGCTCTGGACTGGTAGCCCAGCATAATACATCTGAGATACTTCAAGTAAAACTAACACTGGGTAAGACGGCAATACAAGTCATACCCTGCTACAGAATCCCAAACATGTCCCTAGACTCTCAGTCCAAGTTCCTAAGCACCCTGGAATTTATCCAGGTCCAACCCAATACTCTTATACTGTGTGACCTCAACTACCTTTCCATCAACTGGCAAAACTATTCAAGTGCCAATGTACAGACCCAACGCTTTCTGGAATTTATCAGTTTCAGTGCCCTTGACCAGCTCATTCTGACCCCCACTTGAGGAAGCAACATCCTCGACCTAGTTATCACCAACATGGGAGACCATTGCTCCACACCTATAGTCAATTACTCCCTAGTTAAATCTGACTACAAACTGATAACCATGGAAATCTCCACCTCACCTACACCCCCTCCTACTAAGGTGACCACCCTGAGAAAGTTCTCTAAAGCTGACTGTGAGCTCCTAAAAACAGAGGTGGCTAACTTCTCGGCACCCATGCCAATGGAAAATAGCTGCATTACTGCTGAATCATACACCAATACACTTTATGAGCATGTACACAAATGCATGGACTTTGCCATACCAAATAGAACTAAGACACTCTCCTCCAAAAGAAGAAGCCAATCTGGTGGTTCCCAGCCATCAATAAACTCTACAACAGAAAGAAGAAACTGTTGCAGAAAAAAAATGAAGTCACAAGACTGGAAAACCTCCCTTATCAGTTTCAACAAAAAGTTGAGATCCCTTATCAAATCCTCTAAAGCCAGCTATGAAGGCAGAATTTTGGCTGACACCAAAAGCAACCACAAAACCTTCTATAGCTATATCAAAAACCTCAAAGGCAATACCCAGATTTGCTCTGAGTTATTGCACAATGTCACCTCCTATACCAGGCTGGCTGATATAGCCAACATACTCACTGACAGATTTAGTGCCAACTTTACCCCTCCCCCTTAAAAAGGCCCTATCACAGTACCAGAAGAAAGTCTGGTACCCACCATTTCTGTGGCATAGGTAAAAGCTACATTGTCCAAAGTCAAGAATACAGTATCCATAGGACCTGATAATATCCCTGGCTCAATCCTACATGAGCTACAAAATGAACTGGCACCACATCTGTGTGCCCTGTTCAATCACAGCCTTACCTCAGGCTATGTCCCTAACGAATGGCACACAGCTACAGTCATCCCGCTCCATAAAGGGGGAGGAACTACAGACCCTGGGAACTATCGCCCCATTAGCCTGATGAATCTGGTATGCAAAACTATGGAGCGCATCATCATGGACCTGCTTAACAAAGATATAGGCAATCTCCAAACTCTTGAGACCACACAGTTTGGCTTTGTCAAGGGGAGATCCTACCAGCTGAACCTGGTTGACTTCTTCGAGGCAGTCACCAAGGCTGTGGATGAGGGTAAGGCAGTGCATACAGCCTATCTTGACCTGGCCAAGGCCTTTGATACCATTCCTCACTCAGATATCATTGATAATCTCACCAAACTAGGCATCAGTCCTTACATCACTAGGTGGGTTGCATATTGGCTCACAGACAGAACTCACAGAGTGAAAGTTGTGGATTCCAAGTCAGACTGTCGACCAGTCATGAGTGGAGCCCCACAGAGCTCGGTCCTGGGCCCTATCCTGTATGGCATCTACTTCTCAGAAGTCCAGGCCAACACAGAAGGACTCTAGCTGGCCAGATTCACTGATGACTGCAAGCTAGGAGTCATTATCAACTATCCAAGTGATGCAGATATCCTACAAAAGGGCCTCTCTGAGACCAATGACTGGTGTCAGAACCATGGCCTGAAGCTTAATGCAAAAAAATGCATTATCATCCCCTTCAGAAAAAACTCAGTTCCCATGAATTGTCACATTGATGGGAGCCCACTGAACACTGAAGTGTCTATAAGAGATCTGAGCACCTTGGTTGACAGCCACCTCACCCTTGACCACCACATTGCCACTGTGGTCAGAAATTCCTTCCACATGGCACATCTTATAACCAAAGGACCAGGAAGAAAGAAGTCATCATCCTTCTCTACTCATCCCTCATTAGACCAATAATCGAATATAATGCCTCGTTTGTCATGTACCTGACCAGACACCTGCAATAGCTGGAGAGACCACAAAAGTACCTCACAAAAAGGATCCTAGACCTTAAACATATGTCCTACATGGACAGACTCAAGAAACGTCAGCTGTTCTCCATCTCTTATCGTCTACTTAGAGGTGATCTCTGCTTGACTTACAAAGCCATGTCTGACCCAGTCCTACATGAAATGCTATACCTAAAGAAATCCCAATCCCCCCGCACCACTCGCTCCAGAAATCACAACCTCATTACCACAGTTAACAGAAGATGCTGGAGTGATAGGTTCATCTCCCAAAGACTGCCCATAATCTGGAATAAGCTTCCCATTCATGTCAAGCAGAGCACCTTGCTGGCGCTCTTCAAGAGAAATCTTGATGAGTGGATGGGTAAGAGAAAGTTCATTCCAAGGATTATTCCAGTTGGCCTACTGGACAGGGGCACTGTGAACTAACATTGGGTGGCACGGTGCCTGTGCAATTTTTTTGGGATAGGCTTATAAAGGCTCCAGGGCCATTAGCCTAGTACACACCTATGAACCTATGAACCAAATCATGAAAGACTAAAGTCAGAAAATAATGAATGGATTTTAGTTTCAGACTTCACACCCTTTAGAAAAATGCATGCTAATGCAAAACCTGTTATTGTAGCAGCTATCTATGCTTGTAAGGACAATTTTTAACACCTGTCCCTATTTTTGGCCCTTTGTCACCCAATGATTTATGGCTTTTCCAGATTTCTGGCTTTAAGAAGTTGAGAGGCATGATGCCTAGTAGGACAGCAGATTCCTGAAAATTAGTGCACTGCCAGGATATAAATGGCTGCCACCTGACTGTGTCAGCATTGACAAGTCACTGACCACCATACATACCCCTGGGATGACAGGCTGTCACAGACAGACCACAGGTATGCCACATATATCTGTTATGCTTGTCCTAACATTGCATTTGCCTGCCAAACTATTTGAAAAACAAGAAAGGTTAATGTCAAAACATCAATGGCACACAGTGGAGAAGCAGACATCATACCCATAAGAAAAATCAAGCAAATACCAAATTGGTCCCCCAACTGTCTATGTTTGGCAGAACATTATTAACACCCTGTCCCCATGTGTGGGCCTGTGTCTCACTGTCATATATGAGCCTGTCCTGATGTCAGTCTGTGACAGGTTGATAGCTAGGGCCAACCTGCAGCCTCATAATAACATAGCGACACAAACTGTCTGAGGATGACAGAAGATGTAGTGGTGCAATGACAGACAACCTGCTAAATAGGTAAACTCAGAAGTGTGAAGCCCATAACCTTGTGTGTGATGTTATGGTGTCTACCCCACTCACACCAGAAATACAAATACATAACAGCAGCCACTGTGGGCATAGCCTGTGACTGGACTACAGGAGGAAAGAGAGACACATATAAGGGGAAGGGGAACCACTGGCCAGACAAATGCAAAATGTGCACACCAGAACAAATTGTGCAGTAACATAGGTACCCTGTAGGGTATGGAGTGAGTAAACATTACCCACCCAAGTAAGTGGAGGTCCACAACAAAACAAAAACGCAAACAAAGGACACATCAGAGGCAAAAACACATGGAAACTCCACAAATCTACACACCACAGAACATGCATAGTGCACACACCAGTGTCTCACAACCACTAAGGCCTTACCATAAACCCAACATATTACTCATAGGAGATTCCATTGTGAGACACACAGATGTGCCTCTCACCAGGCTGGATAAGGAGAAAATCATGCTCACTTGTCTGTCAGGTGCCAGAATCCACCATATCACACATGCACTCAGGTCACTCCACAACAGGTACTGTTATCACTCTGGCCTAGTCCATGGTGATGTGAACAACATCAAATGAACTTCCCTAGACTATAGGAAGACAGATGTGATTCAGCTTGCTGAATATGTGAGGCATGCAGGTATGTCCATAGCATTAAGCAGTATTCTACTGTCACCTGGAATGATGGCTCAATACAAACAGAAAATGATTGTCAGTAACAGTTGGCTTACTTACTGGTGTCATCCCAGGGGAATCCACTGTCTGGCAGCCTGGGAACATATGACTGACAGACCATGCTGCTTTGTTAGAGATGGCCTGCATCTGTCTCACTTGGCCTTCAGGCCTCTGCCAAAGGCCCTTGCCTCCCCCATAGTGCCTTTTTAGGGAAAGTCATGGGGTCAATCTTACCAACATATAATACTCAACAAAATGTAAAGTAAAGGCAATATTGTAAACACTAGGAGTCTGAACAGGAATATGTACTCATTGCAAGCATTTGTAACCTTGGCAGATGGTGACATCTGTGCACTCACAGAAACCTGGCCCCTGGCCCACAGCTGCAGGGAGCAACCCATCCTTACCTGATCACTCATCCTATCACACAGCCAGACCCCAAAATGTGCGCAGCAAAGCCAAAGGAGGAGGAGTATAAAGATATATTAGACAGACACACACCTCCATGCTGGTCAAACAGTCTGACACACAAAAGATACTCAAGTGCAGTCAACTGATGACAAGACCCCTGTGCAAATTATGGGTAGCTGCAGGCAAATATATCTGACTCAAGATACCCACCCCACATATCTAGCCCTCTTCAAATCTATCAAGATTCAACCCTTTACCCTGATCCTGGCTGACTCATATTACCCAACCACCGTTTGGAAAACCAAGCATGCCAGAACAGAAATGCACAGAGATTCCCCCACCTTATCAATGCTAAATCTTTAAGTCAACAACTTGATACCCCTACAAGATGTGATACCTATTGTGATGCCCACGCCCTGGCCCAGCAATCAAGGAGCCTCAATCCTCACCACTAACACCAGGGAGGGTGTATCATATGAGAGGAAAGGATACTAAATACACACAGTAAAGTACAATTTCACTTAAGTGCACACAGAGATCACAGTCAGTCTGGGGCGGTTGCTTCCTTGCTCCCCAGGACCCCAATAAGACTCCCCACTGGCACAGCTATAGGGTCCAGATCTCAGCCTAGCTAGCAAGCTAACCTCCAGTACCCTTTCTGTCCAACCAGTTCTTTGTGCCCTTACCCGAGTAGCTGACACACACACACTTAGAGATAAGTATTTATACAACTTCACAGATACTCCTGGGAAAGGCTGACACAGATTATCCAGCTGTGCCCCATTTACCCAGACTATATGGTAGTAATTACTGCCACCACCAGCTAATCATTATCAGATACCCAAAGGCCCTTAAAAGGTTGTCCAATTATTACTGTGCAATATTAATATCCAATTGGTAAGTGTGACTAATCAGTCTAAGGCTTATTAGAGTGGCTTTGTACAATAAACTCTATAAATATGCAATGTACTCTAGAGCTTAACTTGTCTCTACACAAACCAGCCAAAACGTTTTAAAATATTTAATGATAAATAATTAAAACACAAGACAATACTAGTACACCACAGTGCTATCCAAGAGTTCAGAGATCACACAGAAACTTAAAATAATTCTGTAGTACAGTTCTGACATAACAGAAAAACACTTAGTCTAAACTTTATAGTCCTAGCTATTTCTACAAGAAAACACACTTCTAAGATACTACTTACATAAAGAGAGCATAAGGCAGTGCTGAAGGTTGGATATCAAGATCAAAATGCTTACAGTCTCTCTCTGAGCAATAGTTTTTAAAATCCCAACAACATTTCTGCTGGGCCCTCCCAGATTACATCATGTTTGACACTTAGGTTTTCCCAGTATACACATTACATCATTTTGACACTTAGTCTGGAGTTCCCAGGCCACACCGAAACTGCATTTACATTATTTTACGCTTAGAGCGATAAAGGACATTCCACATGTAAATTCTGGTCATTAACTTTAGCCTTAAAACTATAGGCAGGATGCTTACTCCAGACTCATCGACTCCAAATTTTAACTTCAAAGGACATACAAAACATAATTTTAATTTCAAAGAACATTTGAACTGCTTGTCTTAGTTTTCCTTACAGCAGATGGCAGTGTTGCTACAATCTTGAAGTTCACATTTTACAGCGTTTCTTTCATTTAAGAAACAAGTCTGTATTTTATATTTATATTTACAAATGCCAGAATTATGTATCAAATTCTATTTGACTAGGCTGGCAGCCTTCACCCCTTCTCTACCAGTCTTCACACCTATGTCGGACTTGGCAGTAACCAACATGATCAACCACTGCAGCACCCCTATGTTATCATCCTCCCTGGCAAGATCCGGCAAAAAGCAGTCACTTTTGATATCACCATCTCTCCTAACCCCACTCTAGACATTGTAAAGCAAAAATGTCCCAAGCTGAGCACATCCACCAGAGGGATGGTATAAACAGCTGAACAGCCCCCTACCTTACTGGAGGAACAGGCAGCAATGTCGAAATGTACACAAACGTATTATACCAGAGTATATATACAGATGGTTGGAATCAGGAATATCTGACAGGACAACATCATCGTCCACAAGGGAGAGTAAATCAGCCTGCAGACATCTGAAATAATGGAACTATGCAACAAAAGGATGAATTTGCTGTCCAGGACTGAGAAGGAGCAGATGCACAATTGGAGGTAATCACCCCAGTCTGAACAAACAAATAAGAGCACCACTGAAATCCTCTAAAGGTATCTCCAAGTCCAAATTGCCCACATGCTAGACAGACAATCATAAGGCCTTCCTCACATATGTCTGCATTTGCAAAGGAAGCTCCCAGATCTGTGCAGAACTGGTGGTCAAGGACACCACATACACAAATGCTGTAGATGTAGCCAATCTACTAGCTGACAAATTCAGCAGCAATGTCTCCCCTGCACACCCCCATTCAGGAAAGCAGAACATCCCCAGTATCTGACCACACAACCCTTATCAGTAGGGAACAGGGCATCATTGCCCTCTCAAAGCCAAGATGACAGCCTCCATGGGGCATGAATACATCAAAGCCTGCAACCTACATGAACCCAGGCATGAACTGGTAGCATCATTACGCACCCTACACAACCAAAGCCTGAGTACTGCCTTTGTCACAGCTGAGTGGTGGACAGCCACTGTCATCCCTGTACACCAAGGTGGAGTGTTGACAAATCCAGGAAATTAAAGACCCATCAGCTGAACTAGCCTGATCTGCAAGGCCATGCAATGGATCATCATGGACTTCATTAACAGGGACATTGGCAAACTCCAAATACTTGACCCTACACAGTTTGCCTTTCTCAAGGGGAGATATGTCAGTGAACTCTGGATGACATCCCTGAGACTGCCAACAAAGGCATAGATGAGGGAAAGATGGTGCATTCAGGCCACCTTGATTTGACCAAAGCCTTACACACTATTTCCCACTTGGCCATAGTACATGAATCCTGTCAACTAGGCAGAAATCCATATGTTACCAGATGGGTAGAAAACTGGTTCAGTGATAGAACCCACATGATCATAATAGGGGTAGCCAACCCAAGCAGCACACGCATAATGAGTGGCATACCAGAGGGAGTGGTCTGGGGACTTCTGGTATATGGGATATATTTCCCTGAGGTGCAGGGCAAAAATACTGGCCTATGGCTGACCATCCTGGCAGATGACTGCAAGTTGGGAACAGTCATCAATACCCAAAGAGATGTGGATGTCCTACAACAGGATTTTCCCAAAAAATGACTGCTGCCAGAAACATGGCCTCAAGCTGAATGCCTGCAGATGCCTCAACATCCCCATTGGGGAGGCTGATATCCCCACATATTATCACATTAACAACAATGTCTGACATACACAATCAGTACTGAGGTATTTGGTCACCCAGGTTGATAGCAACTGGAAGTCTGTGCATTATGCTGCTTCCATTGTACAGAAAGTTTCATAGATGGGCCAACTCAAAAAGTAAGGGTATCTCATCCAGGGACAAAGAGGTCATAAGATCCATGCATTCTAAGCTTATAAGGCCAATTATTTTGTACCTCACAAAGCACATGCAGCAACTGGAGAGACCACAGACGTTCCTCACCGGGAGATTCCAGGACCCCAAATACCTACCCTACACAGATAGGCTAACAGCACTGTCCCTTTACTCAGTTACATACAGACTCCTCAGAGTTGACCTCTGGCGTAGAAAGCAATCTAGATCCTGTCATGATGGGACTGTTGCACATCTGGAAGACAAGGCCCACTTGAACAACCTGTAGGTGCACCATCAACCTGGTCTGTGATATCAATAGGGCTTGTGGTGTGACATATGTGTCCCACAGAGTCCCCCATCTATGGACTACACTCCCTGTCCACATTAAGCTGAGTGCCTCAATACCCCTTGTGAAGTGCTTCCTGTATAAGTGCATGCGAAACAGAAAATGCAGTCCTGTGATTCCACCTGTGTCCCTGCTGGACAGGGGCTCTGGCTGCTGACATGTCTTAACATGGGCTACACTCTCATCTGTGAGTGTTATAAGAGCTTCAGGCCCAATAGCCTAGTAACCTCATTTTAACCTATCTACCTATAAACAAATGTCTGTCAGTGGTTAACCACATTACTCTGTACTGCTTTGCCACTGACACAGCTGGAAATCACAGTGCTATGTGACATATACCACACATATAATGGACATCTCTGCTCAGTAGCATGCACTCTGTACCCACACCAAGATATGGCTTATCAGTTAAAAAGAATACCACACAAGCAGGAGATCCCAAGCCAGTATATCACTGAGGTGCTGGGCTGTCTACACACCTTCATCAGCCAATCGGCTGTAGCCACACCTCTCAACTGGCCGGATTGGGCAAGAATGTCTATAGTTTGGCTCACAATTTTGGTTTGTGCATCATACATTTTGTATTTCACAGGTAAATCACTGTGATGATCTGAGGATATCTGTCAGTAAGTAATGACACAATACATTTCAGTGTCAGATGACATATATGTCAGAAGATGTCTGCTAAAACAAACCCTGTTACTCTAGCAACTTTCTACATTAATAACAGCAATATTTACAGTATCTCCTTATGTTTGTGCCATTGTCCCCCCATTATGGCAGGCAATCTCCATATGTCTTGCACTAACAGGTTGACAGGTATGGCTGTAGCACACAAAACACTGGACCAGAGTACAACTATCTCTAGAATGGAGTCTCACTCTTACTATAGAAGGTCATACTGGGCATGCTCATACACTTAGAGAATCACAGCCCATGTCTAAACCCACCTCAGAGTATATATCTGTATTGTGCATAGATGTCTTTTTATACAGACAGCTATGTACACCTTAACTGTCTCTACCCACACCTGTCAAACAGGAGTACCTTCAGCTAGCTGTAGGTGGCCCATATGTGATATATCTGCATCTGCTGCATGTGATACACAGACATATATATGGGTAACACAGAACAATATTTCAAGCATACACATACACGTACACATGGGAAAGAGAGAGACAGGCAGTGATAGAGGGACACAGGTAGACACACACAGAGAGTGAGTCATAGACAGGGATACCCTGAAAGGCATAGACTGGTGTCCTGCTGCAGACAGATGCATACCAGATGTAACCAGTCACATGTGCCAGCATGAAGGTGAGCCCCATTGTGTAATAGTACTGAGGTAGGGGATTGTAATATCACATCAACTGCCTTTGTGTGTGTGTGTATTTGTAGGTTAAAGTATTATGAGATCTTAGAAGTACCTTTGGACACCTGACAGCCTTATAAGCTCTGTGGCATGTGTGATAACTGTGTCACACTATAGTACAGATAGGTAGGAGTTCTAATCTCAGTGCTGGCAAATATAAGTGTGTGTCTGTGTGTGTGTGTGTGTGTGTGTGTGTGTGTGTGTGTGTGTGTGTGTGTGTGTGTGTGTGTGTGTGTGTGTGTGTGTTTGTTTGTAGATTAAATAGTTTTAGGCCATTCCCACCCAGTACACTGCCCATTGCCCTACTTTAAAATGGTTGCTGAATTCATTCAACTTAGAAGTACCTTTGGATAGCCCTTGGCCCTATAAGCTCTGTGGCACAAGCAATAACTGCATAACACTATAGTACAAATAACTAGATAGGTAGGGATTCTAATCTTAGTTCTGGCTAATGTGTGTTTGCATATGAGTGTGCACTTGTAGGCCAAAGTATTTTGAGGACTTTCCCATCAAGTACATTTCCCATTGCCCTACTTTACAAGGGCTACTGATGTAATTCACCTTAGAAGTACCTTTGGACAACCCTCAGCCCTATATGCTCTGTGGAGCATGCAATCATTCTGTAACACTGTAGTACAAATAACTAGATAGGTATGAGTTCTAAACTCAATACTGGCAACTGTATGGGTGAGAGCCATATCCTCTGGGGGATGGATTATACCATTTTGAGGTGTGTTCCACCCAGTACACTTCCTGTTGCCCTACTTTACAAGGGCTGCTGATGTCATTCACCTTAGAAGTAGCTTTGGACAGCCCTTAGCCCTGTAAGCTTCGTGGCTCATGTGATAACTGCATAACACTGTAGTACAAATAATTAGATTACTAGGTAGGGGCTCTAATCTCAGTCTGCCAAGTGTCTGTGTGTGTGTGTGTGTGTGTGTGTGTGTGGGGGGTATACCATTTTGAGGTGTGTTCCGCCCAGTACACTTTATTGCCCTACTTTACAAGGCTCGCTGATGCCATTCACCTTAGAAGCACCTGTATAGACTCTTCAGCCCTATAAGCTCTGTGGTGTGTACAATAATTGTGTGCTGCTATAGTACAAATAATTAGGTAAGGGTTCAAATATCAATACTGGCAACTATAGTACTGTGTGTTTGTGTGTGAAACATATTCTCTGCAGCTGTTGTGTGTGTTGGTTATACCATTTTAAGGGTTCTTGACTCCCTCCCCATGGCATTACTTTAAAGAAGCAGTTAATGGTACCTGCTTATACATGCACCATGTTACACTATACAGGTCATACCAGTCATCTGTACAGATGTATTTGAATATCCAGATGTTTGCAACCTATATGTGGTCTGTGTCCCCTAACAATGGGCATGTATGAGTAATCATTGCCAAATATGTCACAGGTACCGTATTGACAGACATGTCAGCATCAGACATTGTACCTGTCTGAAACATCATGATGATACAAATTCTGTTACTCTGTCACTTGTCCAAGTATGTAAGAGCAATGTATGAGACCAGCTTCTATTTTGGGTGTTTTATCCACCATCCATGAAGTCATTCCCAAGATTATTTGTTGTAAGAGGTAGTAAGTTATGTCCCCAGCATATAATCTCTGTGGTGCATGTAATGCATACATAGCACTATAGTACATACAAGTGGATATGTAGGGTTACTAATCTATTGGCAACTGTGTATGTGTTTCTGTATGCATATCCCCAGTGGCAGTGACCGTCTTTACTGTGTGTATGTGATGGTTATACAATTTTCTGTGCCTCTTCCACCCTGTGAAATCCCCCAGTGCCATCCTAGTTGCAGCCTCGACAGATGTCATCCACCTTACAAGCACAATTTCACAGTTTCAAACACAAAGGCACTGTGGTGCATGCAATAGTCATATTATTGTGTATTGTACATAAATAGATAGGTGGGTCATCTAATATGGGAAGTGTCAACTTTGTGTGCATGTGTGTTTCAATGCATGTCCCCATGCAGCAGTGTGTGTGTTTCAGGTGGCTGTACCATGTTAAGGGCCTATGAACCCACCACTGGTAATCCTAACAACCCCTGCAATTGTCACCCACTTTAATGTACTGGCAGACACTGCAACAGTACATTACCTCTGTGTTGTTTCTGTTATGTATCTAGCAGTATTGTTTGTAAAACTGGGCCAGTAGAGGTTCGGCTATCAACAGGGGCAGGCCATGAATGTGATGTATGTATGTATGTATGTATGTATGCACCAGCATACCTCTCAACCACTCACAGAAAGACATCTGGTTAAAGCCATATGGGAAGCTGGGGCAAACAGCAAACACCGAGCACACCCTTCACATATTGCTGTGACACACATGGGAAACAGATAACAGAACAGGTCATGCATTTGAATGCACCTTCCAAAGAGTATGTGTTGTTACATGACAATACCCATCATTAATCTGCAATGTCAGTCTGTCATGATTTCCCAAAACATTGGCCAGAAAACCACAGGTTTATGACAGACACACAGACACCTGGAACACAAACAGAATACAGTATGTGAGACTACAGTCAGTTAACAGTACTAACAGCAATAATGCATCATGGCTATAAAAGGTACATACACTGTGATATGTACCCATACAATTGTCAGCAGACAGCACCTTATATAGCATAACATTACTACACAATACTATATTCACCCTGTGCATCAGACCCATATTAGCATGTCTCTGCTTCGATGGTATGGATAACAGGGATGTGGCACAGATATCATCACAGGCACAGGGTGTGGTGTGGGTTTGCCAAAGGCCAGGCTGGGCCATATGGTTGACATTGTGTGTGTGTGTGTGTGTGTGTGTGTGTGTGTGTGTGTGTGTGTGTGTGTGTGTGTGTGTGTGTGTGTGTGTCTGGGGGGATGTTGTTCAACTGGGCTGAGCAGAGGAGCTGTATGTGTTTGGTGGTGACCTGCCTGTGATAGAGATGTGTGAGTGTTTGTATGCACACAGTCAGACTATGTGGTTGCCCTACACAGGTGTATGTTGGACAACCGTGGACTGTACATTACAGGATGTACAGTTCACCATCTCCAGCCATGGACATGGGAACTGGTTCTGCCAGGAGTCTCACTGGCACCACCAGGCCCAAGGCCAAATGCAGTACTACCCCCCGATGGTGAATGCTGTCTGCTGCATCCATGTCCCTGATGGGACTGGCCAGGACCAAGTGCCTATGTCCTGCTCCATTGTGGTGTGGACAGCACCCTCCCTTTGGTAGTGCTGGTGGTACTGCCACTATGGGATTGTGGATGTGCATGGCCACGTGGACTCCCAGCTGATGTTGTTGCTGACCTATGTCCACATGGCCAATGCCTCACTCCCAACACATGCAGAGACATTGCATGGTCAAGAACTGACAATGTCTCACCCCACAGTCTCTCCAAAATAAAAGCATAATAACATGTGGCATCACCAAGGCCATGGAAGTCATCATGCATGACAGGAAGTGCTGCATTCATGACCCTGAACATCTGTCTGGTGTTGAGTTCGGAACGTGCTTGTGCATCCATGATGGACTGAAGCATGCATCTGGTGTCACCTGCTGTGACACTTGCAACAGGGGCTTGATGGGCAGCTGTACTCCTTTGAGCACCCCTGTCCATCTGCCTGCGTGAGACCTCATCTGCTCTCTGGCTATAGCTAGTGCCTACAGTCAAACTTGCCATAGTCACCACACTTGCCTGTTCCATACCACCACCCTCCAACTGTCCATTGCCTGTGGCTGCTGGGGACTAGGTATGTGGGAGCATACTGACTGTGTGTGAGGACACTGTGGCTGAAAGTGGGATGCCAATCAATGGCACAGATTCAGCCCCTGACAACCCCACCTGTGCCTCACTATTGCCACCATTATCATCAGAGTCTGCTAAGACACTGACATTAGGTTGTGAGGGGGAGTGACCCCATCCCCCATGTTCACCTGTGGGGGGAAGACAACATATGTCAATTAATACCTGCAGTACAATGTTTGTTAATACAGACGCACACACACGCACACACACACACACACACACACACACACACACACACACACACACACACACACACACACACACACACACACACACACACACCCACACACACACACACATGTAAGGTGGCACAAAGGCATTATACAGACCACACAATTTCTGAATGATGACATGCACAACACACAATCAGACCACAGCAGACACACTCTCTACAGGACCTCAACAACATGCAGTGCAGCTATGTTCACTTCATGTTACTACTAATATAAACCTCTGAGATACATGAGGTGTGGTAGTATATGATGGACCTTCACCTAACACAATGCACCCGTGTACACAATATTGATGTACCCCTGTATAGTACAGTGGCAAAACCTACAGAAACATATGTGCCAATATGTTACAGCTCCTGCGAATAGGCTCCTGTGATGACCACTGTGATGCACTATAGGTAACCCCACCACAAGTGAACATGCACATATTGCAATATGGCTAAGAGTAACAGTTGTGTGCATGGAAAAATGCATGCCATTAACATGCCTAGGGTATTGCTGAGCCACAACAAGATATTTCATTACTCACCAGCTTCAGGCTATTCTCCAGTCAGAACAGAGGGATCTATGAAGTTGTGGGGGGAGAGGTATTATCAGCACACTCCCATGTGGTATTGGTACAGGATAAATGATGCATTTCTGAACATTTACAATACAAGCTTTGATACTGCACAAGTTGTTCTCATTCACAATAGATGTGCACTTGTGTGCATTACAAAACCCCACCCACAAATGCAGTTTGACTTGATATTTGTGTCCAGATACTCCAAGGATGCCAGTGTGACTGATACAGTATTGAAGTTATGTCCACTGGAGCCTTACTTGGACATTATTTGCTTGTTGAATGTGTGTCACCCACCTCCATGACATAGCTTAGTATGTTTTTCTGGACTGCAGTGCCTGCCCCAAGGTTGGCGAGGAATTCCTCTGTTGTGTAAGTGGGGGGTGGCATAGCTGGGCTCCCACCTGTGGCTGTTCAGTCCATGGACACAGCTGCAGCTCTGTGCTGGGCATGGTGGATGAGATCAGTTGCCCTGTGCCTGACCTGTACATATTTTCAGCCATGCTGCCCCAGATTGTTCACCATGGCCACTAGATCTGACCACAGGGCAGTCTGCTGTTGCAGCTGCTGTCTCCCCCTCTTAAACATGATTGTGTGATGCAGTATCATGGCATCTACAGTTGCACAGTCTCAGCATCTGAGAATTGATGGTGCTGCTGTCAGGACATCCCACCTGAAAGACATGAACAGGGAAACACATCACAGGACCTTATACATTGAGCACTGTTATGTACAGATCCTGAACATCCATGTTTGCTAGCACTATCCACCACTAACACCCACATCATACCCCTGCCATTTATCAGCACTGTGTGTGTGTGTGTGTGGGTAGTGTCATTATACTGGCATTAGAGCATGCATTGCACTCCTGATCCTGATGTTCCATGTTCCCCCTAGTGAGGACTATTAATGTGCATAATTCTGCATTCATCATTCACATCAGACAGCACATGTAGCAGCTGGGGACATCACAGAAGTTCCCTACCAGGGCATGCCAGCCCATCAGACATCTACTGTACACCTATAGGCTATGAGGCCAACCCTCTCCCTAGTATCATACATACCCCTCAAGAGTTAACTCACTCTAGTATGGCAGCCAATCACACACTCCACATTGCTGGGACTGCTACACGAGTGGGGGTCATGCTCCAGTCTTGTTAACACACACACACACACACACACACACACACACACACACACACACACACACACACACACACACACACACACACACACACACACACACACACCCTCCACCGGGTGAGTGACCTGGACTGACCTTGTTGGAGGCTTGGATGTGTGTCACACACATTCACCCTGTGGGAGAATGTGCACCCTGTCTACATCAGGCATAGTAGGTACCTATACCTTTGCAGGCATAACTGGATGGTTAATGGCACATACACCCTTTTGATACCACCTGTATCCCTGTTGGATGGAGACATCAGCTGCTGCCTTGCATACACATGGGCTAACATGTGGCCTGGGGATATGGCTGCTCAGGGCCCACAGCCTAGTACCCTGGTATAGTACTTGGAATACCATAAGTGGCCTGTCTGCTGTGACAGACTGTGTTGTTATGTGTCCACACACATCAATGCCATCGACTGCTGGTTGTTCCCTATGGGCAGCGTTACAGTACCATGTATTCAGACCTAAATCCTATAAATGGGTGAGTGTTCCTAGAGGTGCATGTGGACATTCCAGGAACATCTGAGCTACAGAGTAACTGAGACCAGTGTATATGTTTTGCAGAGTGACCACCTCATAGGTGTCTGACATCCTCTCCACTCAGATGTTTGTGGAATGCATACATGTGCCTGAGAGATGTAGACCCCACTGCCAGACAAATGTGTATTTCTGCATACCTGTTGAACAATACATGATGTTTGTCTACATAGTTTGGGAAATGTGCCTGTGGCATGTCAGACCCCTGGGGTCACAGTGATGGTACCTGGGTATCTGGTACTGTAGTATCCATTCCCTTACATTGTCTGCTCAGTATGAACACACTGCTGCTGACCCAGTGCCAGCTTCCACCCACTACTACTACCTATAACTTGCTGTCCTGCTGCAGGGATCATCAGGTATGCCAGCCATAGGTGTGAGGCAATCAGATACAGGTGTGGAGTACACACTCACCTAGGCAGAGTATGTCAGGAATGGTCAAGGAGACCTGGACAATCTGTGGAATTACCCTCTATGACATTGTCAGACTGAGAGGGGCTCAATGATGCTACATTCTGTGATATGCCTTCTGTGTCCACCAGCATGTACTGTCAGTGTGACTCCCCTGCACTGGTCCAATCATCAGGGAGCCTAAAATGCTCACCACTACCACCAGTAAGGGATGTACACAATGACAGGATGACAAGTACATGTTCATTAAAGTACCATTACACTTCAGAGCACACAGAGATCACAGTCACTGGGAGGCTCATTTCTCACTCTCTCTCCACAACCCCAATAACACTCCACACTGGCGCACCTATGAGGTTAACATCTCAGCAGAGCGGTCATTCCAAATCATCTGTCACCCTCTCTGTCCAACCAGTACTTTGCATTCCTGGCCATGTAGCTGACACACACACTTTGCTATTTGCATTTTGAATCATGTACACACACACACACACACACACACACACACACACACACACACACACACACACACACACACACACACACACACACACACACACACACACACACACAGTCCTGTTAATGTCTTACACAATGTTGGCACCTATGGGCCCTTCAGCCCAGACTTTAAGGTAGATCTGAGTGCCACTATCCATCTCTGTAACAGCTACTGTAAGGCCCTCAACAAAGGGTGACAAACCCTACTGTGTGATGAGCCTATTAGCAAATTGGCAAGTGTGACCAAGACCAAGGCTATTGGAGTGAGCTATACAGTGTCACCATGTGCATATGCAAGTACTGTAAGAGCTTACTTAGTGCTATACAGACCAGACACAATGACAAGGTGCAACAATATGTGACAATAACTAATAAAGGAACAAGGGAATACTCCATCAATACAGTAATTACACAGTTCAGACTCAGGGATTCATAAATGACATTGCAGGACAGTCTGCAATACATACAGGAAACATGTGAAGTACTAGGTGCATAGGTTCATAGGATGATACTAGGCTAGTGGCCCAGATGTCCTCATAAGCCTAGCCCAGATGTTTGCCCATGTCCCTTCAAATTCAGTACCTGTTTTCCTTGTCCAGGACACAGGCGGAATCCCAGGGGTGTCTTTTGTGTTTCCCATGTAGTCATCCAGCTTCTTCTTGAAGAAGGCTAGTGAGGTACACTGCTAGACATGGGAGAGACTATATTTTACAGACAGTGTATTGCTTGAGACACAAACTTATCCTGCCAACAAGTACTATTCATGTCACAGACCAGGTGAGGGCTTGCATGCAGGTTGTGCGAGTGGGGTTAGTCTTACAGATATGCATAAACTCCATCAAGGCTGGTATGAGAATGGCCTTGTTAGCCAGACACAAATCACTTATGATCAGTCTGTATGACACTGAGTAGAGCAACAGAGCTTTCAGCCTATCTGCATAGGATAGGTGTTGCAGACCCTGGATTTTCCTGGTCAGTGATGTCTGTGGTCTCTGCAACCACTGCATGTGTTTGGCAAGGTACATGTCAATGAATCATTGTACTCACTAATGAGTCTGATACAGGAGGAGTACAGGGATGCTATGGCCTCCTGATTCTTGGATATCATGCACTTATTTGTGAAGTGGGCCATGCAGACAGCCTTCCGTACAATGTTGCCAATGCAGTGGGAAACTGTCAAGTTGCTATCAACCTTGTTGCACAAGTCGCCTCCTGTCTGAATGCATGCTCAGTACATTGTCATTACTGTCATAACTAGTGTGGATGACATCTACCACAACAGGGATGATGATGCATTCCATGGCATTCAGTTTGAGGCAATGCGTCTGGCACCAGTCATTAATTTGGGTAAGAGCCACTTGGAGGATGCTCACATCACTAGGGGGATGTAAGACAGTGGCCAACTTGCAGTCATCTGTACACGTGGTCAGCCATAGACCACTGGTTTTGTCTTGCACCTCAGAACAGTATATCCCAAACAGTAGAGGCCCCAGACAGATCCTTGGGGTACACAGCTCCTTAAGGCTCCACCACTAGGGGTGGCTTCTACTACTTTGACTGAATGGGTACTATCATTGAGCCAGTTAGCTACCCTTCTGGTGACATTGAGGTTGATGCCTAGCTGTGTAGGCTTATTTATTATGGCTGACTGGGGATTATTGTCAGAGGCTTTGGGTAGGTGAAGGTAGGCAGTGTGCACCATATTCCCCTCGTCCATGTGTATGTTGACCACTTCAAAGCAGTTGATTGGGTTTAACAGGCCTCATCTCCCTTTGACAATTTCAAACTAAGTTGGCTCAAGCATTCCGAGGTTGCCGATGTCCCTGATTATAAGGTCCTTGATACTGCCTTCCATGTTCTTTGGTCTTGCAGATCAGGCTAGTTAGGCAGATGTGCATATGATTTGCTGGGTCAGTGGATGCTCCACCTTTGTGTAGAGGGGTGACAGTGGCTGTCCTCCATGCAGATGGGATAACACTGGTGCTCAGGCTTTGGTTGGCTACAGTGTGTAATGGACCTGAGAGCTCATGCCTGAGTTCATGTAGGATGCAGCCAGAGATGTTTTCAGGTCCCTTGGGGACTTCAGTTTGTTGATCTTGAGAGGGCATTTCTGACCTGCTCCCTGATGATGAGGAGGGAGGGTGGCAAGTGCTGTGTATGTCCTCCTTAACTGATGGGAGGACTGGGGGTGAGGTTTTCACTTAACCTGTCTGCAGCAGGTTGGCTATATCTATGGCATATGTATATGTGGTGTTATTGACCACAAGTACAGAGCAGATTTGGGTGTTGCCTCTGCGATTGCCTTGCGATTGGCCTTGGTGGATGTGTGGAAGTTATACTCAAAGTCAACCTTACAGTAATTCACCTGTGACCTTATTTGCTTGTTCAGACAAGGGTGAAATTGTTTTCAATTTGGCACCTGCTCCTTCTTGGCCCTGTACAGCTAATATTTCCACCTATTATGGTGTTTGCATATTGCTGCTGTCCACCACAGAGGTTTACTCTACCTTGTGAGAAATGATTTTGTCCAGTCAGGTATTGCTGAGTCCATACAGCTATGTAGATGCTCATACAGATGTCTGGTGTAGGCCTGGACACAAAGTCATGACACAGTTAAACACTTTTCCAATTCAACCTAGTAATTATCATCAAACTACTAATTATTTCTGTTTCAAGGCAATACAATAACCTGTAGCTATAGACATTTATGTCTGTTTGATGCACTGAAACTAAGAGTACACATTTGTAAATTAAGCACAGCATATTTACCTGATGTTTTGCAACTCATGTCTGTATGTTTGGGACTTCCAGCTACGACTATTATGACATACATGTGCACAGGTAATACTTGATATACATTTCTGTTCTTTTAGTATGGCACACTGTTTACACTCTTGTAGCTCAGTCATACCTCTCGACCTGCTACAGCAAGACATCTGGACAGCAAGTCTTGTTGAGACCTATTGTTTAACTTCCTATTTCCTCCCTTCTGCATTCCATTACATGCTTAATTGTTTGACATACATGTAAAAGTGGTGCAGAGTTTTCTCACAGTAATGCAGATGTGTAGGTTCTGTAGTCACAGTCTCTCTTTACATAGAAAGGCTCAGACCTATTTTGCATAGTCAGCAACTACTTTTTGTAGGTAATGATCATGAGCAGGTGATGGCCTGTGCACCAATTGGTGTCTCCCAGTTGCTAATTGCATCCAAAACAGCTGTGTTGTCTTTCCATTAGCCAATGACATGGCAAGACACTGCTATAATTAAGTCCTTCATGTGGGCTTTGTCCCTTTTCCTTGCCTGTGAGGAGGACATTATGGAGGTGTAGGAGCTACAGCATCATGGAGGGTAGGTAGAAATACCTCTTAGAATGAGAACTGCAGAGAAAGCCCAACAAAATGGGGAGAGAGTTCCAGAATTAGGGACAGATTGTAAGTATTGGTGTAATACAGTTAGGAAATTGCTTAATTAACAGGGTTTGTCTGGACATGCATTTTCTGTGTGATTTGAAGTCCGACAGTGATATGCATATGACATACCTCTCAACTGTACAGATTTCTGATGAACATCCAGAGGTTCTCCTCTTATGTTTGGTTTGTTCCTCAGACAATATTTGTTTATGGCAAATCAGTAGGATAATCTGAGGAATGAAGTCACTAAATGATGGCATCCATTTGTGTTTCAGACTTCATATGCTTCAGAAAAGTTATGTTACAACAAACCCTGTAACTCCAGCAACTTTTTCAGTTTATAACACCATTATTTAAGATATTTCCCTATTTTTGGCCATCTATCCCCCAAGTATGTCAGGTTTTGTTCAGATGTCTTGCACTAAGAGGTTCAGTGGTGTGGTATATCATTATTTAGTGACATCACTCCTGATATAATCCCAGTGATTTAGCAGAATCCCAGAAATGTTATGAGGCAGTGGCCATAAATATGGTCCCACACCTTGGACATTCTGTGGAAATCTGTACAGTTGAGCGTTAGGTATGTCTGGCCATTGTTAACAGACTGTCAAGATTGTGTAGCAGTGTAGTGTGTAAATGTTTGTTGGGCTGAGTAGGGAGAGGGGCAGATGTGAGTGTCATAGATCCTTTTCTGACTGTGCATGCTGCTACAGCTGCTGGTGGTTTATCAGCTGTATATGTTAGTAGGGGCAGACAGAGACATGCCACACAACACCTCAGGATTCCAAGCACACTGTGACATGGGACAGTCTATAGGGAGTAGTGTGTGACTGGCAATCAGGATATGTTTGTTCAAACAGTTGTTATACTCTAGAGGTCAGTTGGCTTACTGGTATGTTGTTGTGATCATAGTGCAAATGGTTGTGGGTAGACAATTTCTCACCGATGTCTATTTTTCCCTACAATTACATCCCTGTAGTGCATGATATATTTGCAAATGCATGAGTAATTCCCCAGAGCTGAGTTTGTGTAGTATTGTGTTGGTCTGACTGTAGGTCAGAAGGTGCTGGGTGAAATGATTGGCAGCTCTCAGTGTTTTATCCCTTCTGTTACATGACTGCACTCATATCTCTCCACTGTCCACATTTTCATACACTGTCCAGATGTGTGACTCATACTTTTGGTCTGTTTCCCATAACTTTAAACAACTTTACAAAACAGAGATAGTAAAGCCAGCACAACCAACACTACCACTGACTATTCCTCCACAATACGTTTATTGTAGTTTAAGTGCTTTCATCAGGATTGTATCAATGACTTCATCGAAACACTTCACAAGACTTTATAGAGGTTTAAAAAGTTTTTCAAAAAGCAAGTACTCTATGTTAAAAGACAACCAGTCAATAACTACTCAATTAAACTAGGTTAAGTTAAAGTCACAAGCCTCAATGCTGTAAAACAGGTGTATTAAACACATGTACAAGCAACCAAAATAAATGTTGTGAAACAAAAGTGTAATTATCAAAATAATCAAAATAAAAACTGAAATAAATAAAAGTGAAAAATAAATAAACTTATACATCTAGAGACTTTAATTTAAGAATACTACTGATAGATAAATAATGCTAACAACACTCTGGCTAAGCACCTCTCTAAGTTTCCTGACCATAATTTTATGTTTTTGGGTATTGACTTGGTAAGGAAAGCCCTTCGTGGGAGTCCTTGGAAACTTGTGTTAGAGTACAAGGGCTTCTCTGGCAAGTTAAATTAGAGGTTCATAGGTTAGTACTAAGTTAACTGCCATTGTGAGCCATTTTAAGCCTAGCCAATTATCCTTTGTGAGACTCAAACCCTGCACCTTGTGTTTGTAAGGCAAACACCTTAACCATTAGGCCACCCTCCCAACCCTGCATACACTGCCCCTGGTTTGAATGATAATGTATCTATCAGTAGTATTCTTAAATTAAATAATTGCTTGTGTAAAGTAGGAGTTCTGCAGTCTGTATACCTAGATAGGTAAGGGTTCTTTTCTCACTGTAGTCAACTGTTTGTGTGTGTGTGTGTGTGTGTGTGTGTGTGTGTGTGTGTGTGTGTGTGTGTGTGTGTGTGTGTGTTTGTGCTCTTGTTTGACATTACAGAAAGCATTTCCACTATGTGGGACACTGCTATTGTCATATTTGTCTCAATAGACTCTGCAGTTGTTGCTAGGTATAAAGTGTTGTCGGAGACAATCCAAGTCAGACTTGAGCTGGTGCTTGCCTTAAATATAGAGGTCTGCAGTTTGTGTACTTAGTTGAGTAGGGGTTCTGTTCCCATTGCAGTCATGTGTGTGTGTGTGTGTGTGTGTGTGTGTGTGTGTGTGTGTGTGTGTGTGTGTGTGTGTGTGTGTGTGTGTGTGTGTGTGTGTGTGTGTGTGTGTGCTCTTGTTTGACATTACAGAGAGAGCCTTTTACACCAGCATGAGGACACAGTTATTACCCTCAACAGACACTGCTGTTGTCATCAGCTATATCTGATTTGTGGATATGCACTGTTCCCACAAGGACAGGATGAGAGACTGTCTGGGAGGCCAGGCTGATATGATACAGATTACAGTGACATGGCTTTCAGTCTATTCGCATACATCATGGCATGGTTTGTAGGCATTGTGTTTTATTGATGAGAAAGGCCTTTGGTCTCTTCGGCTTCTGCATGTGTCTGGTTAGGTACATGCAAAGAGAGCATTATACTCTTAGTGTTCTGAAAAGGCTTGAGTATAGTGTGTCATACAAGCCTATGACCTGAATATGATGGTGTGACGTATGATGTACACAACAAAGGTTTTCAATAACAGTGTGGACACTTGGTGATCGAAATCCACATTGCTCTCTACATGTGCTCCTAGTGCTTGCATCACTGAGTTTCAGCATAGCAGGACTGTTGTGTGTGCTGTAATTGGTATGGAATTCCGCTTTTCAGAAGGGCAGCATAAAGACACTGTGAAGGCTGCCAGCCTAGCCAGAAAGAATTGTGCACATAATTCTGTCATTTGTAAATATAAATGTTGAAATACAGGCTTGTTTTCTTAAATGCAAGAATATGCTGTGAAATATTGAACTTAAAACAATGTAGCAACATTGCCCTCTGCTGTAAAGAAAGCTAAGTCAAGCATTTCTTGTATGTCCTTTGAAGTTCAAATTATTTCATGACTTGTCTTTGATGGTTACAGTTCGGCTCTGGCCGGGCTAGATGAAGACTTCCTGCCTATTGTTGTAACTTAAGGAATAATTACTAGAGTTTACATATGGAATGTATTTTATTGATGTAGTTTCCTGCAGCTACAAGATAACAAAAGAATGTAGTATCTGTCAGGCTGGGAGCACCATGAAAGTGTAAAAAATTATGTAATGTTTATCAAAACAGAGATAGCAATTTAAACAGAGAATCAGAAGGCATTGAGCATTTTTGTCTTGATCATCCAACTCACAGCACTGCCTGTTGTCTTATGTAAGTTATCTTAGACTTGTGTTTTCTTTTAGAAATATCTAGGAACTAGAAAGATTAGACTAAGTGTTTTTCTGTGATGTCAGAACTGTACTACTGAATTATTTTAAGTATTTCTGTGTGACTTTTGACTACCACTGGGTAGTAGAAAGTATTGTCTTGTGGTTTTAATTATTTATTATTAAATATTTTAAAACCTTTCAACTGTGGCTGGTTTGTGTAGAGATAGGTTAAGCTCTAGCGTACATTGTATATTTATAGAGTTTACTGTCCAAGCCACTCAAATAACCCTTGACTGATTAGTCACACTTACCAATTGGATAATAATATTGCACAATACTAATTGGACACGCTTTTAAGTGCCTTTGCATAGCTGATAATATTAGCTGGGTGGTTGCAAGTGATTACTACCATATAGTTTGGATAAAAGTTTCACAGCTGGAGAACCTGTGCCAGCCTTCCCCAGAAGTGTCTGTGTGGTTATATAAACTCTTATCTCAAAGAGTGTGCATGTCAGCTACTTGGGCAGGGACACAAATCACTGGTTGGACAGAGAGGGTGCTGGAGAGTTTAGCTTGTCCAGCTAGGCTGAGATCTGGACCCTATAGCTGTGCCAGTGGGGAGTCTTATTGGGGACCTGGAGATCAAGGGAGTGACCAGCCCCAGACTGACTGTGATCTCTGTGTGCTCTTAAGGGAAATTGCACTTTACTGTGTGTATTTGTTAGCCTTTCCTCATATATGAGACACCCTCTCTAGTGTTAGTGGTGAGGAGTGAGGCTCCTTAATTGCTGGGCCAGGAGACAGGCATCACATATTAATTGGTAGCAGTGGCTGGGATATCCACCTCACATATTAATTGGTGGGAGTGGTTGGGATATCCTCACATATTAATTGGCAGCATCAGGATATCCACATCACATATTAATTAGTTGGCAAATACTAATTGGCTTGTAGTTGTGTGGATAGAGTGAACCCTGTAGCTTGTGTACAGTGAGCTTTGAATGTGTTTTGTACTCTAAAACAGCAATGCAGTGAATACTCAGAGTTCAGATCACAATTGGTTTAGTTCTTTTGTTAGCTTAGTGAGTCAGGGTGAGCAGGCAGCATGTCAGCAGAGGAGTATGGAAAGCTGACAAGGAGCCAGCTTGTGGAGATGTGCCAGGCTAGGGGACTGGTGCATGGAAACCTGACTAAGGCATACCTGATTGCAGCCTTGGTTACAGCTGCTTCAGAAAACAGCAACCATGAGGATGATCAGACTGGCAGTGGAGATATAATACTCTCGGAGAATGGACAGCTCAACCTTTCTGCAGTGGACTTAAAAATCCAGCTGGAGCTAAAGAGACGAGTTGGAGGCCAGGCTTTTGGAACAAGAAGCAGCTGAGAGACTGAGGAGTCTACAGGCTGAGGAGAACAAGAAACTGCTACATCTTGAGGCTGAGGAAAAGGAAAGGCAGATGCAGCATGAGAAGGAGATGCTGACATTTTGCCAGAGTCATGGATGTAATGGGGAAGGGAGTAACTAGACCCCAGAGGCACAACAGGTCAGTAAATATGTTTCACAATTTAAAGAGGGGGATAATTTTGATAGTTTCATTCATATGTTTGAGATGGTATATAAACAGTATGAAGTTGACCAAGGACTCTGGGTATGGTTCCTGACCCCTTACTCCATGGTAAAGCTGTAACTGTACTGTCTAAAGTGTCTGACATCACATGTTTTGATTATACTGCTGTTAAGAAATGTCTTTTAAAATTGTCACATGTTTTGATTATTCTGCTGTTAAGAAATGTCTTTTAGAATTGTTTAAGCTAACACCTGAAACATATAGGAAAATGTTTCGTAAGCATAGACGCAAGGCAGATGAAAGTGTGTGTGAATATGTTGCTGAACTGACTGCACTTATTTCCATAGGTGGGTAAGTGAATGTCAAGTCACCACTTTTAAAGGACTGGCAGACCTTTTGGTGAGGGAACAAGCCCTTAGCACTTTGCCTAAGGACATGAGGATCTGAGGATCTGGTTAGCTGATACACAATGTGCTACTTCAGATGAGCTGGGGAAGAAGGGAGACCTATACCTGGCAAGCAGGGCAGCCCTGTACAGGAAGGGGCCCCCTCAGTACTGCTCTTGTGTCTAAAGGAACCCATGGTGTGCAACACAGACTGTCCCAGCAGAATCTGCCGGTAGCAGGGGAAGCCACTAGTTCATGTACACATCCAGGAACTAGGGTTAAATGTTTTGAATGCAACCAGTGGAGCCATGTGGCATACAGGTGTCCATGGCGGCAAGGTGGGGAACAAAAGGTGAGGGAGCCAGTAAGTGGGAAAGACAAAATGCCAATAGTAGGTTGTCTTGGAACAACAAGAGTACCAAACTACCACCATAGGCTATATCCTATTGTAGTGAATGGAAAAGAGGTCATTGCCAAAAGAGACACAGCCTCTGACATAACCATTGTAAAGCCTGCAATGGTTACCGAGGAGAACTACTTGCCTGAGCAGTCCACTCCAGTCAGGGCTTTAGAAGGGATCCCATTCCAAATACCATTGGCTAGGGTTCACCTTAACTGGGAGGGTGGAAAAGGAAGCCAGCAAGTAGCTGTCTTTGAGGATATACCTGCAGATGTCCTGATAGGGAAGGATTCTGATAGTGCAGTACCCTGTGCTTGTGAAGTTACACACAGTCAGGCTTGGAGACAAGCAGGCAAGTCTGGTAGCCTGGGGGAGACCTAGACAGACTGCATACTTGCAGCCAGGACTGCTGAGGTGGTTACTGCAGGGAGGGAGCTACTCTGTGACAGTGAGACTGAATGTGAGCCACAGCTGCATGTGGGTACTGATGGTCCCTTGGACAGAGTGACTGCAAAAGGTAGAAGTGAGTAGTAGTACCCAGGCTGACAGTGAGGCACCACTGTCAGAGGATTCCAGACCTTCTGTGGAAGGGGAGCTGGGAATGGTTACAAGGAGAGAGTTGAGACAGGCTCAGCTTACAGACCTTACATTGCAAGGCCTGAGGCAGGTAGCTAGAGGGCAACTGATTCTCAAGGAAAGGGGGAATCTGTATACTGGGACAAATGGTTACTATACAGAGATTGGACCCCTGAGGGAGGGCTAGAAGGTGAGAAAGTACATCAGTTGGTAGTGCCTAGAGCCTACCATCTGGTGCTTCTAGCCATAGCCCATGATTTTCCCTTTGCAGGTCACATGGGCATAAAATGTACAAAGAGGCGTATTATGCAGAACTTCTATTGGCCTGGAATTTCCAGAGATGTAACAGGGTACTGCAGGACCTGTGAGCAGTGCCAAATGGTAGGCAAGGCAGGGGACAAGGTGAGAGCTCCTTTGATGCCTTTGCCTGTGATTGAGGAGCCATTTCAGACAGTAGCTATGATATTGTGGGTCCTCTAAGTACCCCAAATTCCACATGGAAAAAGTATATCCTAGTGTTAGTGGATTATGCTATATGATACTCTGAGGCAGATGCTTATTCCTCCATTGAGGCAGAGAAGGTGTCAAATGCTTTATTAGAGATTTTCAGCAGGGTAGGTTTCCCAAAAGAAATAGTGACTGACAGAGGTGTCAATTTCATGCCAGACCTGCTGGCTTGTCTGTGGAAGTCCTGTGGGGTGAAGCACATGAAGACCACCACTACCATCCCCAGACTAATGGTCTTGTTGAAAGGTTAAACTCTGCAATCAAGTCCATGCGATGGACATTTGCAGATCAGTTTAAGAGGGAGTGGTACAAATATTTGCCCAATCTATTTGCTTACAGAGAAGTTCCCCAGGAATCCACAGGTTTATCATCTTTTGAGTTGCTGTTTGGGCATAGGGTGAGGGGACCTCTAGATTTAATTCGAGATGAGTGGGAAGGTGAGTGCGAGTCTCACAAGGAGTCTGTTGTGGCATACATCCTAAACCTCAGGACAAGGCTCAGGGAACTCATGTGCTTGTCCCAGGAGAACCTGGCAGAAGCCCAGCAACAGAAAAAGGTGTGTCATGAAAGGAATGTTTGAGCTAGAGAGTATGCTGTGGGGCAGCAGGTAATGGCTCTTATTCCTGACAGACACAACAAACTGCAAGCAGCTTGTGAGGGTCCCTACAAGGTGGTAAGAAAGGTAAATGATGTTAACTACATGGTGGAACTGCTAGGCAAATGGCAAGGGCACAATTTGTACCATGTTAACATGATGAAACCTTACCATGATTGGGAGGCCCTTGTGCTGAGTATTTGTAGTGGATTGCATGAGGAGTCTGAGGGAGATCTGGGGACTGATCTCTTCAATGAGGCTTGGGCTGACACCTCAGTGGAAGGGGTAGCAATGTCCCAGCAGCTATCTCCTACCCAGGTTTGAGAAATTCAAGCAGTGTTGCAGGAATTTGGGGACATGTTAACTGGGAAACCAGGGTGCACCCACTTAGTGCAGCAGCAGGTGGATGCAGGACCCCAAAGACCTATTAGGCAGGCCCCTTATAGAGTGCCTGAGAGAGTCAAACAGACTTTGAGGGAGGAGGCACAAGAAATGTTGGAACTAGGGGTGATTCAAGAGTCCAACAGTCCCTGGGCCTCCCCAGTGGTGCTGGTGCCAAAGAAGGATGGCAGCACCAGGTTTTGTGTCGACTATAGAAAATTAAATAGTCACACCAAGACAAATGCTTACCCCATGCCTAGGACAGATGAGGCCCTGGAGCCGCTGGGTAGAGCTAAGTATTTACAACCATTGATCTTACCAAGGGTTACTGGCAGGTGTCTTGACTCCCAGTGCTAGAGAGAAGTTAGCCTTTGTGACTCCTTTTGGCTGGTATGAGTTCACAAAGATGCCCTTTGGGATGAAGAATGCCCCAGTGACTTTCCAGAGGCTGGTAGATCATATCCTAGCAGGAGCAGGAGGGTTTGCCCTTGCTTACCTAGATGATATTGCCATCTACAGCCATTCCTGGCCAGAGCACCTTCAGCATGTCAGGGAGGTGCTGGGCAGACTACAGAGAACAGGGTTGACCATTAAACTGAGAAAATGTCAGGCGGGTATGGTGGACGTCTCATACCTAGGACATAGAGTGGGGAGTGGTAAGATAAGGTCAGAACCTCAGGCATGGCCTGCACCTGTTACTAAAAAGCAGGTGAGGGCATTTTTAGGGACAGCAGGGTACTACATAAAGTTCACCCCCAGTTATAGTACAATAGCTGCTCCCCTCACAGACCTGATGAGAAAGAACAGGCCAGATAAGATAGTGTGGATCCCAGCATGTTAGCAAGCATTCCAGAAGCTTAAAGAAGCTTTGGGAGGACCCCTTGTGTTAGCCAGTTCAGATTACAGCAAAGAATTTGTTGCACAGGTGGATGCTTCAAACAATGGGGTGGGAACTGTACTTAGCCAAATTTCTTCAGAGGGAGGAGACCACCCAGTGGTTTATCTCAGTCATAGGCTCCAATCCAGGGAGAAATGCTATGCAGCTGTAGAGAAGGAATGTCTAGCCATAGTGTGGCCACTGCAGGAGCCTTATCTGTATGGAAGGAAATTCACTGTTATGACAGATCACAACCCCCTAACATGGTTAAATAGAGCCAGCCAGCAAAATGCCAAGTTGCTAAGATGGAGCCTGGGGTTGCAAGCATACAATATGTCAGTGCAGCACCACAGTGGAGTTAGCAATGCCAACGCAGATGGGCTCTCAAGACAGGGAATGGGGTGAGGTACACTCAGATAGACCTAACCCTCTCAAGTGGCATTTCTCAAGGGTTACTTGAAAACCAAGTTTGAGTTCTTTGTGGGAGGGGGGAATGTGAAGGCTGCCAGCCTAGACAGATAGAACTGTGCAGATCATTCTGTAATTTGTAAATATAAATGTTGAAATACAGGCTTGTTTTCTTAAATGCAAGAATATGCTGTGAAATGTTGAACTTAAAAAGAATGTAGCAACATTGCCCTCTGCTGTAAAGAAAGCAAAATCAAGCATTTCTTGTATGTCATTTGAAGTTCAAGTTATTTCATGACTGTCTTTGATGTTTACAATTCAGCTCCGGCCGGGCTAAATGAAGGCTTCCTGCCTATTGTTTTAACTTAAGAAATAATTACTAGAGTTTACATGTGGAATATCTTTTATTAATGTAGTTTCCTGCAGCTGCAAGATAACAAAAGAATGTGGTATCTTTCAGCCTGGGAACACCAGGAAATTGTAAAAAAATGATGTAATGTTTATCAGAACTGCAATAGCAATTTAAACAGAGAGAATCAGAAGGCATTGAGCAGTTTTGTCTTGATCATCCAACTCACAGCACTGCCTGTGTTCTTATGTAAGTTATCTTAGACTTGTGTTTTCTTTTAGAAATAGCTAGGAACTCGAAAGATTAGACTAAGTATTTTTCTGTGATGTCAGAACTGTACTACTGAATTATTTTAAGTATTTCTGTGTGATCTCTGAACTTTTGACTAGCACTGGGTAGTAAAAGTATTGTCTTGTGGTTTTAATTATTTATTATTAAATATTTTAAAACCTTTTAACTGTGGCTGGTTTGTGTAGAGATAAGTTAAGCTCTGGAGTACATTGCATATTTATAGAGTTTACTGTCCAAGTCATGCCAAATAATCCTTGACTGATTAGTCACACTTACCAATTGGATAATAATATTGCACAGTAATAATTGGACACCCTTTTAAGGGCTTTTGGTTAGCTGATAATATTAGCTGGGTGGTGGCAAGTGATTACTACCGTATAGTCTGGGTAAAAGAGGCACAGCTGGAGAACCTGTGCCAGCCTTCCCCAGAAGTGTCTGTGTGGTTGAATAAACTCTTATCTCAAAGTGTGTGTGTGTGTGTGTGTGTGTGTGTGTGTGTGTGTGTGTGTGTGTGTGTGTGTGTCAGCTACTTGGGCAGGGACATGAAGCTCTGGTTGGACATAGAGGGTGCTGGAGATTTTAGCCTGCCCAGCTAGGCTGAGATCTGGACCATATAGCTGTGCCAGTGGGGATTCTTATTGAGGACCTGGAGAGCAAGAGAGCAACCAGACCCAGACTGACTGTGATCTCTGTGTGCTCTTAAGGAAAATTGCACTTTACTGTGTGTATATGTTAGCCTTTCCTCATATATGAGATGACCTTTCTGGTGTTAGTGGTGAGGATTGAGGCTCCTTGATTGCTGGGCCATAGCACAGGCATCACAGACACATTTCTATATTTACTTGTAGCTCATGTGCCTTTTTCCCCATTAATTTCTATGTGTTAGCTCCTCCTGTAGTATGTTATCATCATTGGTGGGCTCAATGATTGCACCCAGTATGCATGTGTTAGCCCCTGCTGTAGTATGTTATCATCATTGATTGGCTCAATGATTGCACCCAGTATGCATGTGTTAGCCCCTCCTGTAGTATGTTATCATCATTGGTGGACTCTGTGTTAGCCCCTCCTGTAGTATGTTATCATCACTTCTGGACTCTGTTAGCCCCTCCTATAGTATGTTATCATCAATGGGTTGTGACAACATCACAGACTGCCTATGGTGTGACTCAGCACATCCACCTTCCTGGTTTGGTTGAATACACACTTCACACTCTCTACACGGGCTATGTTCCCATAGAAGGGTGGAAGGGTGTACATTAACATGCATCCATCTGAGTTGGGGTGGACAGAACTTGATGCATGCATGTATAGACACATCCTGACTCTCCTCAACTGTGAGGTAGACCAACATGTCATCAAAGATGTTTTCTAAATGGACACTAGTAATACCCTGGCTGTATACAACAGACCTGTGTGAGTTGTTAATGCTACATCCATGTCTGTTGCATCTGTTAGATGTCCTCAAAGAGGTCATCAAGGGCATGCATGTTGGCAACATTACCGTCTTATGGAACTTGACCAGGTGAAGCCATCTGACACACATCCACACTGAGGTATTCAATCAATACTGTTAGATATGGCCATAAACAACTATATCACCAAGTGAGTAGACTAGTGCATCACATTTGAGCCATCTCACTATGTTGAAATGTGGGAAGTGACCTATATCTTAGATATTGTGATCAGTCCATACATTAAGGCTGTATGCTAGGCTCTTTCATGTCCATTAGTTAAGTGATGGACATCACAGATGACATCCTGTGTCCAAACAGCTGCCTGAAGGGCTACAGACTATAAGCAATCATTAACTCCAACTGTGGTATTAGTGTAATACAGACAGTATCAACACACACCAAAGATTGCTGCCAAATCCATGACAAACCCCTGCAATGACAAGAAAAACATGGGTCGATTTCTTAAGTCTGAAAAACATGCACACAACCCAAGTATAATGTGGACATCACACCCTATTATCAGACCATTGGGCATGTGATCTGTGTCCTGCGGTAGATGGTAAGTGGAATGTCCACCAGCATGTGGTCAAAATACTGACAACTCCCTTGTATGTAACACAAATACTGAGTATGTGATGGACATCCACATCAGAGGCCATAATACCTCCATAGTTGCCAGCCTTCATCACACCAATACTGCACACAATGCACCCTTCTTCCTGTACCTTTCAACTTGTGGCATAAACATGCCTGATGGTGCAGAACACCAATGAAGTTGTTACGCCAGATGAATTTGTGGCAGTGTGGAGTGTGCCATATTTATATACACACACACACACACACACACACACACATGTATGTATATATATATATATATATATATATATATATATATATATATATATATATGTGTGTGTGTGTGTGTGTGTGTGTGTGTGTGTGTGTGTGTGTGTATTTATATGACATGCACACCAGTCATCTAGCCTGTAATGCTCATAAAGTCCCATATAGCTATAGCAGTGTCCCTCCTAACATCTCCAGCAGATGTTACAGTGCCAAGACAGTGTAGGTTGTTACTCTCATACACTGTGCAGGTATTATAATAGTTGTACAAAAGTGCTTGTGCAGAATCATCTCATCACTCTATATCACATATGTTATGTCAGAGGCATGGGATTACTGGTGGTATTATTTTGATATTATTCATGTTTGTCTTTGCTTCTTTTAATGCTATCCATGAGCCTTTACCTGAGTCCTACTTGTTGGAGACTTCTGCTAAGATTACACTCATATTCAGGCAAATCAGTTTTCACAGCTTCACAATATGCACCCTACCCCAAATGTACGTCAGATCCCTAATGTCTTCTGTATTATTGATGTAAGGATGCTTATCTCACATGGACATCCTCTCCATTGTCATGTACTGTACAAAATAAAAAACAAGTAATCTCCGTGGTATCCCCGAAGTCTCAAAACAATCCACTAAACAAGTGTAGTGGGTACAAAAACAAAACTGTAAGAAACGTCTCTGTGTGGAAGATTTTCAGTCCATATATCTCTAGTTAATCACTGTATATTAATCAGATCAGACAATAGTAGTAGAAGTTGCAAACGTAAAAGTGTCTTAAGTCAAAACAAAACAAAACAAAAAATAATAATAAAAAATATATAATTGTACAGCATTACTAAGTATTCGAAAGTAATCCAAGCAGGCAGGCAGTCTGTTTCTAGTCGAAAATCATTTATTAAGGACACAGACAAGCAATCCAAGTAAAACAAAAATAGAGTAATAATTTCCTCACAAGCTATATATATATATATATATATATATATATATATATATATATATATATATATATATACACATATATACTTTTTATCAGACATGGGAGTGGTTTATTGGTACACATGTTAAATTCACATCCCTTCCCCCATCGGTGTGATATTCGAGCTGGTCCTAATCTACTTAGCAGCTGTCATAATAATATTATAATCCTTATATCCTTTAAATAAAATTTATAATGATGTGGTACCTCTTATTTACCAGATTATTAAGTAGATTATTAAATCTGTGATTCTATCCAAGACAATATACTACATGGCTGGAAATTTATCAACCTTAGTTCATTTGGTAAACAAAATATATATATAAATATATACATATGGATTTTGCATGTAAAAATCAATTTCTATTTTCATAACCTGTTAATAAAGATCGCTTTCATCCTTCTAGACTTCTTCAGGTCTGTGTACAAGAACCCTAAAAACTATCTATAAAAGTATATATAATTGTATAATTAGTTAGTATTGTTATTACACATCCCCCGGGATTCATAAAGCTTATGCCAGGTGCAGGCATAGCGTCGGCGATCTTACACCAAATATGGCCACCAAGCGATCCGGGTACGAGCTGCTCCCATGAGCACTACCTGAGTACACTATGCCCACAAAATTCCCGGCATAAAAAAATGTACAAAATATAAAATTAATATTTAATATATATAGTCGCACTATCGCGACATGGAAGCGCAGGGCAGCGGTGCACAAAGGGGATCGCAAGGAAAATATAAAAATATAGAATAAAACTGCAATGTAACACATATCACGATTTCCCTATAATAGTCAGTGGCAGGCATGCTACACCACACTATGGCGCAAGGGTTGCTAAGGGGTTGTGACAGTGTTATGAGCAGTAGCTAGGAATTAGTAGGCAATGCCATGCAAATGAGAGGAGTAATAGTGAATCACAGATTCCCCACTGGTGTAAGGATGCACCTCACAGCATAGCGTTATAACACCAAGGTGTGCCCTTGAGATAAAGATGACATCAAGAGAGGGGTGTGTCGCCATTGCTGTAAGCACATTGCAGCATTGCAAAACTGGTTTGACCCTAGCTAGGCAAAGCTGCAGGAAAGGGGTGTGTTGAACTGGCCATAGCTATGCTTAGCTGAGAGTACACAAGGTAACCGAGTATGCATGTGAACAGAGATGAAAACACGCATAAACCCGGTAAATGGGTTTTCGCAGCATGCACTGCAGCTGAAACAGGAAGGATATAGGTAAGAAATAAGGAAATGCTGCAGCAGTGAAATTGGAGTACAAATGACTAATTAACACCTAGGAGCCTACAGTGGGCCATTGACAACAGCTAACAAGGCTGCAAGCAGCTACCTGCAGAACAGGAAAGGGGAGGGGCTGCACTGCAAAGAAAACAGTAAAGTGTCAAAGCAGAACAAAGCCAATTTGCAGTATATCAGCTACAAGACACATTTTGCCATGACTGGGTAGGGAAAGTACAAAACAAGAAAGACGGCAGGTGGATGCATGCCTGATAATGGGAGGGGATCCAGGTTTAAAAGTGAATTAAAGGGCAACAGATTAATCAAGGCAGGCATGCATATCTCCACAGTAAAGGCCCCACACTTGCAGTACTCATTGAAAAACCCATAATTAAGACACGCTGCAGCTGGTATAGCTCATACTATGACACCAGCAGCATCCATAGCACAATAGTATAAAGTACGAAAGCACCTCACACACATTTGTGTATTCCCATACACTCTGCACCAGTGGTGTATACAGATGGGGAACTTTTAGTATGTACATGTTAGAGGCTTCCATAGCTTTGATCCACCAGCATGTGTTGGAGACTGAAGGTGGTGTGGAGGATGATGCACACGACCACCTCAGGCACCAGAGGAGGAGGAGAGTGCTCAGACCCAGGATAACCTACCAGGGGCTACATGATCTGGGGATAGTAGAAGCATTACAGGGTGGACAGGGACATCCTACAGCAACTTGTGGAGCTGTACCAGCCATGCCTCAGATCCAGAACAAAGAGAGGGGAACCCATCCCAGTGGATACAAAGATATGTGTAAGCCTGAGAATACTAGCTACAGGTACCTTTCAAAGACCAACTGGGAATATCATGGGGATCTTACAGGCATCAGCATCCAGGGTACTACACCAGTTCCTGGATGCTATGTTACCACATGCCAATGAGCACATATACTTCCCCCGAATGCAGGAGGAGTTGGCCAGCAATACGCGTCTCTTCCACCGTGTGGCAGAATACCCGGAGGTACTGGGTGCAATAGACTGTGATGTCAGAACTGTACTACACATCAAGTCACCACCCAGTGAACAGGATAGGCGCTACATAAACTGCAAGGAGATACCCCTCCATCAACTGCCAGGTCGTGTGCAATGCCCAGGGCATTATTATGGCTGTGTGTGTTGGCAGCCCTTGAAGCTATCATGACTCCCACATCTGGCATGCCCCCTTTTTACCCGGGG
>NC_056736.1:743264596-743298894 GCF_019279795.1 Protopterus annectens
TATAAACTTTCCTCCTCCTTATTTCTTAACCTGTATAGATACTGTTAATAAAGCTAGAGGTAATGGCAGACTAGTCTCTTCCTTATTTCTTAACTTATATAGATACTGTTAATAAAGCTAGAGACAATGGCAGACTAGTCTCATTTCTTAACCTATGTAGATACTGTTAATAAAGCTAGGGATAATAGCAGACTAGTCTATTCCTTATTTCTTAACCTATATAGATACTGTTAATAAAGCTTGAGATAATGGCAGACTAGTCTCTTCCTTATTTCTTAACCTATGTGGATACTGTTAATAAAGCTAGAGATAATGGCAGACTAGTCTCCTCCTTATTTCTTAACCTATATAGATACTGTTAATAAAGCTAGAGATAATGGCAGACTAGTCTATTCCTTATTTCGTAACTTATATAGTTACTGTTAATAAAGCTTGAGATAATGGCAGACTAGTCTCTTCCTTATTTCTTAACCTATATAGATACTGTTAATAAAGCTAGAAATAATGCAGAGGGATAAAATTGATCAGTCACAGCTTGATGTTATGGGAAAGAGTAGTGGAAGCTAGGTTAAGAAGGGAGGTGATGATTAGTGATCATCAGTATGGTTTCATGCCAGGAAAGAGCACTACAGATGCAATATTTGCTCTGAGAGTGTTTTTGGAGAAATACAGAGAAGGTCAGAAGGAGTTGCATTGTGTCTTTGTGGACTTAGAGAAAGCATATGACAGGGTGCCTAGAGAGGAGTTGTGGTATTGTATGAGGTAGTCGGGAGTGGTAAAGAAGTATGTAAGAGTGGTACAGGATATGTACGACGGTAGTGTGACATTGGTGAGGACTGCGGTGGGAGTGACAGATACATTTAAGGTGGAGGTGGGATTACATCAAGGATCAGCACTGAGCCCTTTCTTATTTGCAGTAGTGTTGGACAGGGTGACAGATGAGATTAGACAGGAGGCCCTGTGGACTATGATGTTTGCAAATGACATTGTGATATGTAGTGAGAGTAGGGATCAGGTTGTGGAGACCCTGGAGAGGTGGAGATATGCTTTAGAGAGGAGAGGAATGAAGGTCAGCAGAGCTAAAACAGAATATATGTGTGTAAATGTGAGGTAGGGTAGAGGAATGGTGAGGATGCAGGGAGTAGAGTTGTTAAAGGTGGATGAGTTTAAGTACTTGGGATCAACAGTTCAGAGTAACGGTGAGTGTGGAAGAGAGGTGAAGAAGAGAGTACAGGCAGTGTGGAAGGGGTAGAGAAGAGTGTCAGGAGTGATTTGTGACAGACAGGTACCAGTAAAAGTGAAAAGGAAGGTCTACAGAGGGTAGTGAGACCAGCTATGTTATATGGGTTGGAGACAGTGGCAATGACAAAAAGGCAGGAGTCAGAGCTGGATGTGCAGAGTTAAAGATGTTAAGATTTGCACTGGGTGTGACTAGGATGGACAGGATTAGGAATCAGTATATTAGAGGGTCAGCTCAGGTTGGATAGTTTGGAGACAAAGCAAGAGAGGTGAGAATGCGTTGGTTTGGACATGTGCTGAGGAGGGATGCTGGGTATATTGGGAAGAAGATGCTAAGGATGGAGCAGCCAGGTAAGAGGAAAAGAGGAAAGCCTAAGATAAGTTTTATGGATGTGGTGAGAAAGGACATGCAGGCGGTTGGTGTGAAAGAGCATGATGCAGAGGACAGGAAGAAATGAAAACAGAAGATCTGCTGTGGCGACCACTAACAGGAACAGCTGAAGGAAGATGATGATGATGATGATGATGAATAAAGCTAGAGATAATGGCAAACTAGTCTCCTTCTTATTTCTTAACCTATATAGATACTGTTACTAAAGCTAGAGATAATGACAGACTAGTCTCTTCCTTATTTCTTAACCTATATAGATACTGTTAATAAAGCTAGAGATAATGGCAGGCTAGTCTCTTACTTATTTCTTAACCTATATAGATACTGTTAATAAAGCCAGAGATAATGACAGACTAGTCTCCTCCTTATTTCTTAACCTATATAGATACTGTTAATAAAGCTAGAGATAATGGCAGACTAGTCTCCTCCTTATTTCTTAACCTATATAGATACTGTTAATACAGCTAGAAATAATGGCAGACTAGTCTCTTCCTTATTTCGTAACTTATATAGATACTGTTAATAAAGCTTGAGATAATGGCAGACTAGTCTCTTCCTTATTTCTTAACCTATATAGATATTGTTAATAAAACTAGACATAATGACAGACTAGTCTCTTCCTTATTTCTTAACTTATATAGATGCTGTTAATAAAGCTCGAGATAATGACAGACTAGTCTCTTCCTTATTTTTTAACTTATATAGATGCTGTTAATAAAACTAGAGATAATGACAGACTAGTCTCTTCCTTATTTCTTAACCTATATAGATACTGTTAATAAAGCTAGAGATAATGACAAACTAGTCTCCTCCTTATTTCTAGTCTTCTCATAGTACTAGCACTGCTCTTCTAAATTATATAGATACTGTTAATAAAGCTAGAGATAATGATAAACTAGTCTCCTTCTTATATTTAGTCATCTCTTAGTACTAGCACTGCTTTACTAACTTATATAGATACTGTTAATAAAGCTAGAGATAATGACAAACTAGTCTCCTCCTTATTACTAGTCTTCTCATAGCACTAGTACTGCCCTTCTAACCTATGCAGATACTGTTAATAAAGCTAGAGATAATGGCAAACTAGTCTCCTCCTTATTTCTAGTCTTTTCGTAGTACTAGCACTGCCCTTTTAACTTATCTAGATACTGTTAATAAAGCTAGGGATAATGACAAACTAGTCTCCTCCTTATTTCTAGTCTTCTCATAGTACTAGTACTGCCCTTCTAACCTATACAGATACTGTTAATAAAGCTAGAGATAACGGCAAACTAGTCTCCTCCTTATTTCTAGTCTTTTCGTAGTACTAGCACTGCCCTTCTAACTTATCTAGATACTGTTAATAAAGCTAGAGATAATGGCAAACTAGTCTCCTCCTTATTTCTAGTATTCTCATAGGAGTAGAACTTTTCTTCTAACTTATATAGATACTGTTAATAAAGCTAAAGATAATGGCAAACTAGTCTCCTCTTTATCTCTAGTCTTCTCATAGTACTAGCACTGCCCTTCTAACATATATAGACACTGATATTAAACCTAGAGATAATGACAGACTAGTCTCTTGCTTATTTCTTAACCTATATAGATACTGTTAATAAAGCTAGAGATAATGCCAAACTAGTCTCTTCCTTATGTCTTAACCTATGTAGATACTTTTAATAAAGCTAGAGATAATGTCAGACTATTCTCTTCCTTATTTCTTAACTTATAGAGATACTGTTAATAAAGCTAGAGATAATGACAGACTAGTCTCTCCTCATTTCTTAACGTTTATAGATACTGTTAATAAATCTAGAGATAATGACAGACTAGTCTCTCCTTATTTCTTAACTTATATAGATACTGTTAATAAAGCTAGAGATAATGGCAGACTAGTCTCCTCCTTATTTCTTAACCAATACAAATACTGTTAATCAAGCTAGAGATAATGGCAGACTAGTCTTCTCCTTATTTCTAGTCTTCCCATAGTACTAGCACTGCCTTTCTAACTTATATAGATACTGTTAATAAAGCTAGATATAATGGCAGACTAGTCTCTTCCTTATTTCTTAACTTATATAGATACTGTTAATAAAGCTAGAGATAATGGCAGACTAGTCTCCTCCTTATTTCTTAACCTTTACAGATACTATGCCTACGGTAATGTCCTACAGATATTATGCTTACTGCTACTGACATGGCCATCTCAGCCCCATCTCACACAGAAGTTGCTACCTCTGATCGTAGTTCTACCGAGGATTTTGTTACCCCCCCAGAAATTATGCCATCCATTGATATTGGTGCTTCAGCATCTACACCTTTACCTAATCAAGAAGCAAACCAGAACCATCACAGATCCAATTCTGCTGGTGCTATACGGAAATATGGCACCACTGACTCGGCTAATTTTTTACCTTTTCCAGTCAGAAAAAGTACTTTCCAGCGGGATCGTTCAAGGAGCTGGGACCGAAGAAAACGCAAGTTCTCAGGAGAGAACCAACAACAAAGAAGACGTCAGAGACTATGACACATTTATTTTTTAATTCATCTCGGCATACCCTAACTCCATCTGATGCCAGTCTTTTGGACAGAGGACTTAACTTTGTGCCTTCACAAGGTAGCTCTTTATATGATATATTAACAGATTTAAGAATGTTTGGGCGAACTGTTGCACTTAAGTTATATTTCCATGATAGGGGATTGGAGAAGACTAATTCTTCATATGATTCTAGCCTTTGTAAATGTAAGAGCACCTTTACACTTCCATTACCCCGCATGTAGATTGTTTTGTTAAACTTTGTGAACGCAGCTTTTATGATTATTTTTATAATGGTAAAAGAAAATGTTCTTACTTTAACATGAATAGAGAGGAGAGTTGTTCCTTAATGAAATTATCTAGTGAACCCTCCCTTACCATTAGACCAGCTGATAAGGGAGGGGGAATTGTTTTATTGGACACTGATGAATACGATATCTTGATGCAGGGAATGCTTAATGATAATAATACCTATCTAGGAATTGATAGTTATATACTTAAATTAATATATAAGGAGATTAATGAGTCATTATATGACATGATGATGTGTCAACAAATCCCCAAAGAGACTTATGACTACTTCTACTGCGAACATCCGCAGATTCCGGTTATTAAGGGTCTGCCTAAGATGCATAAAGGTATTCATCCTCCTCCCTTACAACCCATTGTCTCAGGTGATAGATGGGCAACTGAAAACATTTCTATTTTTCTTGAGAAGACTCTTAAACCACTTCTACAGGAAGTGCCTACTGTATTGAAAGATACCTATCAGTTATTGGACTTCTTTGATGGTCTAGATATTGAATTTTGTAAAGTTACGCACCTTATGGTGACCTTAGATGTCCAGAATCTTTTCACCTCCATCCCGAATGATGAGGGCATCCAGGCTATATGAGAATTGCTACATAGTTTTCCAAGTATTAGCTGCAACAAAGAGATTCTTATCTGTCAACTGCTAGAATTGGTATTGTCCTATAATATATTTTCATTTAAAGGACTGTTATATTTACAAAAGTGGGGTGTGGCCATGGGCATACCCTGCACTAATACATATGCAAACTTGGTGGTTTACCATTGGGAAAAAGAGTTTCTTTTTACCCATGAATTGTTCAGTAAGGTGCTAGTCTATAAGAGATTTGTGGACGATGTCCTGGTCATTTGGGATGGAACTATAGATGAGTTTAGCTCTTTCTTATGCTATTTGGAAAGCACTACTAACTTCTTGAGGTTCATTATGGAAACATCTTATGAGAAAGTTAACTTTCTGGATATAACTTTATCTATTAAAAATGGTAAGATGTTTTCTACTCTCCATAGAAAATCATGTTGGAAGAATGCTATCCTCACTTATGACAGTATGCATCCCCGGCATGTCTTCCGAGGAAAAGTCAAAAGCCAATTTATAAGACTCTCTAGGATTTGCAGTGATGACTCTAGTTTATTACACGAATTTGATGAAATGGAAAGACTATTCATTGAGAGAGGCTATGACAATAGATTGGTTAGAACTATTAAGATGCAACTATTAGGTAAAGAACCAGTTTCTATCACATGTAGATGTTAATACACATGCACATTATCCACCATCTGCAGATAGGTTACACTTTACAACAACTTACACTAATGACAGTATGGCTATTAGGAATATTATTAGTAGCAACTGGAATGTATTGACCGTTGATAATCAGACAGCTAGCATAGTGGGCCCTACTCCTAGTTTTGCATATAGGAATAACAAGAATTTGAAGAGGCTGCTATGTTCGGACTTAAGAAATGATAATGAACCAACTATTAGCACTTTGCATAATTTGGGAACTTTTCCCTGTAAACGATGCAATTTTTGCAGCTATATCACAGTCTAACAAGATTTCATCCATCCAGTATTACATTATTCTTTTAAACCGAGGTTTTATGCTACGTGTGATACATCAGGCTTGATATATCTAGCCACCTGTCAAGCATGTTTTGCCTACTATGTAGGCTTAACGAAAAGGAAACTTAAAAATAGAATTTATAACCATCTATATGATATAAGACGGGGAAATGAGCTTAATGCCCTGGCAAAGCATGTTTCTTTATATAATGACCATACGTTTACATTCAGGGTCCTACAGATAGTTCAATGTAACCAGAGAGGGGGTAACTACATGAATATTTTAGAACAGAGAGAGCTTCACTGGATTCTTCAGTTGAGAGCACATTACCCCCGTGGTTTGAATTCCTATATTTCTCTCCAACCCATTTTAAAATCTAGGAAGTGACAGAATTCTGTTATTTACCTCTCATCTATTCATTAATGTTTTTTATTTATGTTATTTTGTTTTCAGAGTATTATGATTCTGATTCTGATTTTAATGTTTTTAGTTATGTCTATGTATATATCTGTATAGTTCTATATATATTCATTATATTTTATCATTTGTGCTTTAGGTCTTGGTTTAATTCGTTTTTTTGCAGATTCTTCTCTGCTTTTTTCTGACACACTTTTCCACTGGGAATGTGAGTTGGCTACAGAGTCTGTACTTGGCAAGTTGCCTATTAACTAACTGGATTTTTCTAGTAAATTGATTAATTGCATAATTGTTTGATGCATCATTCTAGATTTTTTAGCTTGTGTATATAAAGCAGTTAAGTTTTGTTCTAGTTTAAGATCTGAAGAAGCATATGTTTTCTATGCGAAAGCGCTCATCTTGTACTCGTTCTTCAAGGAATAAAAGTTTCGCTACTGGACTATATTTGGTACGTGCCTCCTTTCTCCGTGGTGAGCCTGTACGTGTTGTTTGCCATATATTTTTTCTTGTTTCACGTACAGACTCTTATGGTTTGAACAGGGATTTTTTTAAATAGAACCTTTACAGATACTGTTATTAAACCTAGAGATAGTGACAGACTAGTCTCCTCCGTATTTCTTAACCTATATAGATACTGGTAATAAAGCTAGAGATAATGGCAGACTAGTCGCTTCCTTATTTCTTAACCTATATAGATACTGTTAATAAAGCTAAAGATAATGGCAAACTAGTCTCTTCCTTATTTCTTAATCTATACAGATACTGTTAATAAAGCGAGAGATAATGGCAGACTAGTCGCTTCCTTATTTCTTAACCTATATAGATACTGTTAATAAAGCTAGAGATAATGGCAGACTAGTCTCCTCCATATTACTTAACTTATATAGACACTGTTAATAAAGCTAGAGATAATGACAAACTAGTCTCCTCCATATTACTTAACTTATATAGATACTGTTAATAAAGCTAGAGATAGTGGCAGACTAGTCTCCTCCTTATTTCTTAACCTATACAGATACTGTTAATAAAGCTAGATATAGTGGCAGACTAGTCTCCTCCTTATTTCTTAACCTATACAGATACTGTTAATAAAGCCAGAGATAATGACAGACTAGTCTCTTCCTTATTTCTTAACTTATATAGATACTGTTAATAAAGCTAGAGATAGTGGCAGACTAGTCTCTTCCTTATTTCTTAACTTATATAGATACTGTTAATAAAGCTAGAGATAATGGCAGACTAGTCTTTTCCTTATTTCTTAACCTATATAGATACTGTTAATAAAGCTAAAGATAATGGCAGACTAGTCTCCTCCTTATTTCTTAACTTATATAGATACTGTTAATAAAGCTAGAGATAATGACAGACTAGTCTCTTCCTTATTTCTTAACCTATATAGATACTGTTAATAAAGCTAGAGACAATGGCAGACTAGTCTCTTCCTTATTTCTTAACCTATGTAGATACTGTTAATAAAGCTAGGGATAATAGCAGATTAGTCTATTCCTTATTTCTTAACCTATATAGATACTGTTAATAAAGCTAAAGATAATGGCAGACTAGTCTCTTCCTTATTTCTTAACTTATATTGACACTGTTAATAAAGCTAGAGATAGTGGCAGTCTAGTCTCCTCCTTATTTCTTAACCTATATAGATACTGTTAATAAAGCTAGAGATAATGACAGACTAGTCTCCTCCTTATTTCTTAACCTATATAGATACTGTTAATAAAGCTAGAAATAATGACAGACTAGTCTCTTCCTTATTTCTTAACCTATATAGATACTGTTAATAAAGCTAGAGATAATGGCAGACTAGTCTCCTCCTTATTTCTTAACCTATATAGATACTGTTAATAAAGCTAGAGATAATGCCAAACTAGTCTCTTCCTTATTTCTTAACCTATGTAGATACTGTTAATAAAGCTAGAGATAATGGCAGACTAGTCTCCTCCTTATTTCTTAACCTATATAGATACTGTTAATAAAGCTACAGATAATGGCAGACTAGTCTCTTCCTTATTTCTTAACCTATATAGATACTGTTAATAAAGCTAGAGATAATGCAGAGGGATAAAATTGATCAGTCACAGCTTGAAGTTATGGGAAAGAGTAGTGGAAGCTAGGTTAAGAAGGGAGGTGATGATTAGTGATCATCAGTATGGTTTCATGCCAGGAAAGAGTACTACAGATGCAATATTTGCTCTGAGAGTGTTGTTGGAGAAATACAAAGAAGGTCAGAAGGAGTTGCATTGTGTCTTTGTGGACTTAGAGAAAGCATATGACAGGTTGCCTAGAGAGGAGTTGTGGTATTGTATGAGGTAGTCGGGAGTGGTAGAGAAGTATGTAACAGTGGTACAGGATTTGTACGAGGGTAGTGTGACATTGGTGAGGACAGCGGTGGGAGTGACAGATATGTTTAAGGTGGAGGTGGGATTACATCAAGGATCAGCACTGAGCCCTTTCTTATTTGCAGTAGTGTTGGACAGGTTGACAGATGAGATTAGACAGGAGGCCCAGTGGACTATGATGTTTGCAGATGACATTGTGATATGTAGTGAGAGTAGGGATCAGGTTGAGGAGACCCTGGAGAGGTGGAGATATGCTTTAGAGAGGAGAGGAATGAAGGTCAGCAGAGCTAAAACAGAATATATGTGTGTAAATGTGAGGTAGGGTAGAGGAATGGTGAGGATGCAGGGAGTGGAGTTGGTAAAGGTCGATGAGTTTAAGTACTTGGGATCAGCAGTTCAGAGTAACGGTGAGTGTGGAAGAGAGGTGAAGAAGAGAGTACAGGCAGTGTGGAAGGGGTAGAGAAGAGTGTCAGGAGTGATTTGTGACAGACAGGTACCAGTAAGAGTGAAAAGGAAGGTCTACAGAGAGTAGTGAGACCAGCTATGTTATATGGGTTGGAGACACTGGCAAAGACAAAAAGGCAGGAGTCAGAGCTGGATGTGGCAGAGTTAAAGATGTTAAGATTTGCACTGGGTGTGACTAGGATGGACAGGATTAGGAATTAGTATATTAGAGTGTCAACTCAGGTTGGATAGTTTGGAGACAAAGCAAGAGAGGCGAGATTGCGTTGGTTTGGATATGTGCTGAGGAGGGAAGCTGGGGTATATTGGGAAAAAGATGCTAAGGCTGGAGCTGCCAGGTAAGAGGAAAAGAGGAAGGCCTAAGATAAGGTTTATGGATGTGGTGAAAGAGGACATGCAGGCGGTTGGTGTGAAAGAGCATGATGCAGAGGACAGGAAGAAATGAAAACAGAAGATCCACTGTTGTGACCCTTAACGGGAACAGGTGGAGGAAGATGATGATGATGATGAATAAAGCTAGAGATAATGGCAAACTAGTCTCCACCTTATTTCTTAACCTATATAAATACTGTTACTAAAGCTAGAGATAATGACAGACATGTCTGTTCCTTATTTCTTAACCTATATAGACACTGTTAATAAAGCTAAAGATAATGGCAGACTAGTCTCTTCCTTATTTCTTAACCTATAAAGATACTGTTAATAAAGCTAGAGATAATGGCAGACTAGTCTCTTCCTTATTTCGTAACTTATATATATACTGTTAATACAGCTAGAAATAATGGCAAACTAGTCTCTTCCTTATTTCTTAACATATATAGACAGTGTTAATAAAGCTAGAGATAATGACAGACTAGTCTATTCCTTATTTCTTAACCTATATAGCTGTTAATAAAGATAGAGATAATGATAGACTAGTCTCTTCCTAATTTCTTAACTTATACAGATACTGTTTATAAAGCTAAATATAATGGCAGACTAGTCTCTTCCCTATATCTTAGATACTGTTAATAAAGCTAAAGATAATAGCAGACTAGTCTCTTCCTTATTTCTTAACCTATATAGACACTGTTAATAAAGGTAGAGATAATGTCAGACTAGTCTCCTCCTTATTTCTTAACCTATGTAGATACTGTTAATAAAGCTAGAGATAATGCCAAGCTAGTCTCTTCCTTATTTTTTAACTTATATAGATACTGTTAATAAAGCTAGAGATAATGGCAGACTAGTCTCCTCCTTATTTCTTAACCTATATAGATACTGTTAATAAAGCCAGAGATAATGGCAGACTAGTCTCCTCCTTATTTCTTAACTTATATAGATACTGTTAGTAAAGCTAGAGATAATGGCAGACTAGTCTCCTCCTTATTTCTTAACCTATATAGATACTGTTAATAAAGCTAGAGATAATGGCAGACTAGTCTCCTCCTTATTTCTTAACCTATATAGATACTGTTAGTAAAGCTAGAGATAATGGCAGACTAGTCTCCTCCTTATTTCTTAACCTATATAGATACTGTTAATAAAGCTAGAGATAATGGCAGACTAGTCTCCTCCTTATTTCTTAACCTATATAGATACTGTTAATAAAGCTAGAGATAATGGCAGACTTGTCTCCTCCTTATTTCTTAACCTATGTAGATACTGTTAATAAAGCTAGAGATAATGCCAAGCTAGTCTCTTCCTTATTTCTTAACCTATATAGATACTGTTAATAAAGCTAGAGATAATGGCAGACTTGTCTCTTCCTTATTTCTTAACCTATGTAGATACTGTTAATAAAGCTAGAGATAATGGCAGACTAGTCTCTTCCTTATTTCTTAACCTATATAGATACTGTTAATAAAGCTAGAGATAATGGCAGACTAGTCTCTTCCTTATTTCTTAACCTATACGAATACTGTTAATAAAGCTAGAGATAATGACAGACAAGTCTCTTCCTTATTTCTTAACTTATATAGATGCTGTTAATAAAACTAGAGATAATGACAGACTAGTCTCTTCCTTATTTCTTAACCTATATAGATACTGTTAATAAAGCTAGAGATAATGACAAACTAGTCTCCTCCTTATTTCTAGTCTTCTCATAGTACTAGCACTGCTCATCTAGCTTATATATATATATATATATATATATATATATATATATATATATATATATATATATATATATATATATATACTGTTAATAAAGCTAGAGATAATGGCAAACTAGTCCCCTCCTAATTTCTAGTCATCTCTTAGTACTAGCACTGCTTTACTAACTTATATAAATACTGTTAATAAAGCTAGAGATAATGACAAACTAGTCTCCTCCTTATTTCTAGTCTTCTCATAGTACTAGTACTGCCCTTCTAACCTATACAGATACTGTTAATAAAGCTAGAGATAACGGCAAACTAGTCTCCTCCTTATTTCTAGTCTTCTCATAGTACTAGCACTGCCCTTCTAACTTATCTAGATACTGTTAATAAAGCTAGAGATAATGGCAAACTAGTCTCCTCCTTATTTCTAGTCTTCTCATAGGACTAGCCCTTTTCTTTTAACTTATATAGATACTGTTAATAAAGCTAGAGATAATGGCAAACTAGTCTCCTCCTTATCTCTAGTCTTTTCATAGTACTAGCACTGCCCTTCTAACGTATCTAGACACTGTTATTAAAGCTAGAGATAATGACAGACTAGTCTCTTGCTTATTTCTTAACCCATATAGATTCTGTTAATAAAGCTAGAGATAATGCCAAACTAGTCTCTTCCTTATTTCTTAACCTATGTAGATACTGTTAATAAAGCTAGAGATAATGGCAGACTAGTCTCTTCCTTATTTCTTAACTTATATAGATACTGTTAATAAAGCTAGAGATAATGACAAACTAGTCTTTTCCTTATTTCTAGTCTTCTCATAGTACTAGCACTGCCCTTCTAACTTATATAGATACTGTTAATAAAGCTAGAGATAATGGCAGACTAGTCTCTCCTCATTTCTTAACCTTTATATATACTGTTAATAAATCTAGAGATAATGACAGACTAGTCTCTCCTTATTTCTTAACTTATATAGATACTGTTAATAAAGCTAGACATAATGGCAAACTAGTCTCCTCCTTATTTGTTGTCTTCCCAAAGTACTAGCACTTTTATTCTAACTTATATAGATACTGTTAATAAAGCTAGAGATAATGGCAAACTAGTCTCCTCCTTATCTCTAGTCTTCTCATAGTACTAGCACTGCCCTTCTAACATATATAGACACTGTTATTAAAGCTAGAGATAATGACAGACTAGTCTCTTCCTTATGTCTTAACCTATATAGATACTGTTAATAAAGCAAGAGATAATGGCAGACTAGTCTCTTCCTTATTTCTTAACTTATATAGATACTGTTAATAAAGCTAGAGATAATGGCAGACTAGTCTCTTCCTTGTTTCTTAACTTATATAGATACTGTTAATAAATCTAGAGATAATGACAGACTAGTCTCTTCCTCCTTATTTCTTAACCTATATATACACTGTTAATAAAGCTAGAGATAATGCCAAACTAGTCTCTTCCTTATGTCTTAACCTGTATAGACACTGTTAATAAAGCTAGAGATAATGGCAAACTAGTCTCCTCCTTATTTGTTGTTTTCCCAAAGTACTAGCACTGCCTTTCTAACTTATATAGATACTGCTAATAAAGCTAGATATAATGACAGACTAGTCTCCACCTTATTTCTTAACCTATATAGATAATCTAGAGATAATGGCATACTAGTCTCCTCCTTATTTCTTAACCTATACAGATACTGTGAATAAAGCTAGAGATAATGAAAGACTAGTCTCCTCCTTATTTCTAATCTTCCTATTGTACTAGCACTGCCTTTCTTACTTATATAGATACTGTTAATAAAGCTAGACATAATGGCAGACTAGTCTCTTCCTTATTTCTTAAGCTCTACAGATACTGTTAATAAAGCTAGAGATAATGGCAGACTAGTCTCCTCCTTATTTCTTAACCTATACAGATACTGTTAATAAAGCTAGAGATAGTGACAGACTAGTCTCCTCCTTATTTCTAGTCTTTCCTTAGTACTAGCACTGCCCTTCTAACTTATATAGATACTGTTAATAAAGCTAGATATAATGGCAGACTAGTCTCCTCCTTATTTATTAACCTATGTAGATACTGTTAATAAAGCCAGAGATAATGACAGACTAGTCTCTTCCTTATTTCTTAACCTATATAGATACTGTTAATAAAGCTAGATATAATGGCAGACTAGTCTCCTCCTTATTTCTTAACCTATATAGATACTGTTAATAAAGCTAGTGATAATGCCAAACTAGTCTCTTCCTTATTTCTTAACCTATGTAGTTACTGTTAATAAAGCTAGAGATAATGGCAGACTAGTCTCCTCCATATTTCTTAACTTATATCGATACTGTTAATAAAGCCAGAGATAATGACAGACTAGTCTCCTCCTTATTTCTTAACCTATATAGATACTGTTAATAAAGCTAGAGATAATGACAGACTAGTCTCTTCCTTATTTCTTAACCTATATAGATCCTGTTAATAAAGCTAGAGATAATGCAGAGGGATAAAATTGATTAGTCACAGCTTGAAGTTATGGGAAAGAGTAGTGGAAGCTAGGTTAAGAAGGGAGGTGATGATTAGTGATCATCAGTATGGTTTCATGCCAGGAAAGAACACTATAGATGCATTATTTGCTCTGAGAGTGTTGTTGGAGAAATACAAAGAAGGTCAGAAGGAGTTGCATTGTGTCTTTGTGGACTTAGAGAAAGCATATGACATGTTGCCTAGAGAGGAGTTGTGGTATTGTATGAGGTAGTCAGGAGTGGTAGAGAAGTATGTAAGAGTGGTACAGGATATGTACGAGGGTAGTGTGACATTGGTGAAGACTGCGGTGGGAGTGAAAGATACATTTAAGGTGGAGGTGGGATTACATCAAGGATCAGCACTGAGCCCTTTCTTATTTGCAGTGGTGATGGACAGGTTGACAGATGAGATTAGACAGGAGGCCCAGTGGACTATGATGTTTGCAGATGACATTGTGATATGTAGTGAGAGTAGGGATCAGGTTGAGGAGACCCTGGAGAGGTGGAGATATGCTTTAGAGAGGAGAGGAATGCAGGTCAGCAGAGCTAAAACATAATATATGTGTGTAAATGTGAGGTAGGGCAGAGGAAGGTAACCCCAACCTACCATATAGGTGGCAATCCACTAAGCACAGAAGAGGTTATCAGGGACCTGGGGACCCAGGTTGACAGTGGCCTTTCTTTTGACACTCACATTGCTAAAGTGGTTAGAAAGACCTTCTACATTGCCCACCTGATCATGAAGGGATTCACATCCAGATCTAGTGAGGTCATTGTTCCCCTGTACTCTTCACTTATCAGACCAACGATCGAGTACAATGCCCCATTCTGGATGTATCTCACCTGACATCTGCAGCAATTGGAGAGACCCCAAAAGTTCCTCACCCAAAGGATAAAGGGACTCCAAAATCTGTCATATGCTGCCAGATTGAAGAAACTCCAGCTCTATTCAGTTGCATACCGTCTGCTCAGAGGTGACATGTGCCTGACATACAAGGCCATGTCCGACCCGGAATTAATGGACATGCTCCACCTCAAAAAATCCAAATCCACCAAAACCACTAGAGCAAGTGACCTAAACCTTAGCACGGATATAAATAGGATGTTCTGGAGGGATAGATTTATCACTCAGAGACTCCCTATGCTGTGGAATAAAATCCCGATCCATGTGAGGCAGAGCACCTCGCTGGCTCTGTTGAAGAGAAATCTTGACCTGTGGATGGGAGATCATAGGTTTATCCCGGGAATCATCTCTGTGTCACTGCTGGACAGAGGCACAACAAACTAATGGGCACAGTATTTTTTCATATAAGGGGTGGCGTAAGCCACAAAAATTTGGGCTAGGCTTATAAATGCCTTAGGGTAGATAGCCTAGTATAAACTTATGAAACCTATGAAACCTATGAAGGGAGTAGAGTTGGTAAAGGTCGATGAGTTTAACTCATTCACTCCAGAGCAGCTCAGAAAAAGCTGCCTGTGTAATTCCACCATAGGAAAAACAGTGCAGCCTGAGCTCATTTTCAGAAAATCCATTTGTAATACTATACAGAAAACAAATGTTAATAATTCTTTAACTATAAGAGCTACACTAAAAATGTAAACGTGAAAGTTTTTCAGCAGACACTGACCTTTCCAACAGTGTAAATGTTGATAGTGCATATCAAAGTCATTATTAAATATTTGGCAAGGAATGCTGATATTGTGCAATTTTTTTTAATTTTTTGGAAAAGCAAAGCACAATATCTTGGTCTATGTACCATGCAGACCCATACAATTTGAATTTAATTTGTTGGTATGAATGTCAGCTTTAAAATGATACTTTAACCATAACTGTGTGACACTCCTTTCATGAGATATTCACAGAAATATGATTAGTATATTATTTCTCATAATTGATAAATAAACAAAGCATAATATCTCATCACCTGTAACAGACAGAGCCTACATATCAGTGTAGAAGTTGTGCATCTGAATGTCAGCTTCAAAATGATGCATCATTTGTGTGTTTACCATGCTCCCTCGCAAAGATATGGGCATAATAATGAGAAGTATTATAAATGTATAATTTTCATATCCGTACAAGAGTAAACAAACTGTGATATCTGTACGTGTGTACAGTGCACAGACACAGTTCTTTTACCATGATGTAAGGAGTAACACTGTCTTCAAAATGATGCATTATTTCACACAATGTGGTGCTCCCTTGCAAAGTTATTTACCAAAATATGAAAAAAATCATAATTTCCATAACCTAAGTCGGCTGCCTATGAGTACAACATACAGGTACCATTCTTTTACCATGTTAGAACTATAAATAATCTTTTCAAAATGAGGTATTACTTGGCACATTCTGATGCTCCCTTGCAAAGTTATTTGCCAAAATATGAAAAAAAAATCATAATTTCCATAACCTAAGTCCGAAACAAACTTTGATATCTGCACATGTGTCAAACATACAGGCACAATGTTTTACCATGTTAGAACCAGCAATACTGTCTTCAAAATGAGATATTACTTGGCACATTCAGATGCTCCCTTGAAAAGTTATTTACCAAAATATGAAAAAAAATCATAATTTCCATAACCTAAGTCCCAAACAAACATTGATATCTGCACATGTGTCAAACATACAAGCACAATTCTTTTACCATGTTGGAACCAGCAATACTGTCTTCAAAATGAGATATTACTTGACGCATTCAGATGCTCCCTTGCAAAGTTATTTACCAAAATATGAAAAAAATCATAATTTCCCTAACAGTTATTTGCCAAGCTCAGAGAAATCAATTTTACACAACACATTTCATAATAGTGTTTTACTTACTATACTGGTCCGACTTGGTCATGGGTGTTTTCCATTCTTCTCACAAGCTGCATGTTAGCAATCTTGCATGGCTCTCCTCACGCCATTGTGGAGGTTGGTCAAGAACAACGCAATGCCCTCCTCAGTTAGGTGAATGCCATCCCTTCTGAACAGGTGAACATCTTCCAAGGTGATGCCATTACGTCAGATTGTAGATCCACTGACCCTGTGCATCAAGTCATGCATGAATGCATTCTGTAAACATCTGAACAGCAGAAGACAGTCTTACCTTACCTGAAATAAAGCATGGGTGGGCACTGACTGTCTAAATGTCAGACTTGAGCATGAGGATATTTCTCTTTGCATACCATGTCAAAGAGACATACTGCGGGTGACTCGTCAAGTTCTTGGACGGATGAGTTACAGCATTTTAGCTCACCTTCTTGCTTTGTGGGTTACACACACTAATATCTATAAATATATATATATATATATATATATATATATATATATATATATATATATATAAAATAAGGGGTTTCAGAGGCTAGGTAGTTGGCCTGGCAAGATATACACATGCATATGATTGATATATATATATATATATATATATACACACACACACACACACACACACACACACACACACACACACACACACACACACACACACACACACACACACACACGTGTATATGTATGTATATGTATGTACATGCAAGTACATTGTGTACATACATATATATCCATATGCACAGACATTTTATATATATATATACATATACACACACACACACATACAGGAAGAAAACAATCAAGGGGTTCGGAGGGTAGGTATTTGATGAAGAATGAGGGGTGTGGCTTGCAATGACTCCAAGCAGAGAAATAACACAATCTGGCTTTTGCATTCATCAATGTGATAACGACTTCTACGTATGTGAATAACAGTGTCAGCTGCTGAGAGTTTTACCTGAACAGTGATAATGACTCAGTGTTATATTGTAACTGCACTTATTGCTAATGTGATAATGACCTGCCTCTCATTACTGCAAAGATATGCATGCTCAGACACAGGTGATAATTGCTGAACATAACCTGTTAAGTAGGCATTCATTATATTACCTTGTGCAGCTGTTATGTAACACAGACTCATTATCATCAGTAAGGAGAAGACCTGAGTAATTCAGTAAAATAGTATAACAATTAGATATTAATGAGCCCTTCCTCCCACCTAAATTCCACACGACTGACAAAGCCAAGAAAAATTCCCAAAATATAAGGTAGCTCCATGCTGTTAGTAGTCAGGAAGTGATAACCTTTATCTCACTCAGGCAACTACTGAGTATAATCAGAAATGCAATAAGCCAAGTCAAAATGTCAAACTTATCTGGCTGATCTGTCTACGACTTAATCCATAAAGTACTAATCCATGTTCTCAACTAACCATCCCTCTGGGTACAATAACACAGAAGTACAAAATGCAGAAATGCTGTCCAAAATATCTGGTTGAACAATGCCAACATTCAGAAAACAAACAAAAGTCAGACCTAAAATTTGCAGAAATGAACCCCTAATGTGCAGGTGGAAAATTGCTGCACATTACCTGTTGAGTAGACATTCATTATATTCCTGGTACAAGTGTAATATAAGACCAGAGTAATTCAGTCAAAGCAGTACAGCACTTATATCTTACTGAGCATTGGATGTACCATGAAACACAGCGAAAATGGCCAAAAAGGAGAAAATATGGGACAATAGTGACGTTGCAAAGAACTGGACGTCCCCCCCAAAATTGATGAAAAGACAAGACGAAAACTGGTCAGGAAAGCTGCCGATTCACTAAAGGAGCTGCAGGAATTTCTAGTAAGTACTGGTTGTGAACTACATGTGACAGCAATCTCCTGTATTCTCCATATGTCTGGACTATGATGTGTGAGTATGCAGAAGCACCAAAATTAAACATTTCCCCAGTGACCCCTTCCACAGTCTGTCCTACTATGCACAAGCACATGTCTGGACTATGATGTGTGAGTATGCACGAGAACCAAAATGAAACATTCCCCACAATGACCGCTTCAATAGTATGTCCAAGTATACACAAGCACTAAAATGACAACACAGATGGAACGTTATTGTTAGTACACCTTCTTTATCTGATGCTGTGTGAGCATGCCCAAAAACCAAAATGAAAGATCTCCCCAGTGACCCCTTCTGCAGTCTATCCTGCTATGCACAAGCACTAGAATGCAACATTTCCATCGACAACCCCTTCAGCAGCCGTTCCAAGTATGCACACTAACCAAAATAAAACATTGCCCGCAATGTCCCCCTCAGTAGTTTATCCAAGTATACACAAGCGCTAAAATGAAACATTTGCCATGTGACCCACAACTGAAGACCACAAGTGGTGTGATTCTAAAGCTAGAATCACCACCTTAATTTCTGTGATATTTATGCAGGGCCACAAGAGAGCAGGTCATCTCGACTATCTCCAAGGCAACTCCTCTGGAACAAACTCCCAATTCACATAAAATAAAGCTCCAATCTCATCTCCCAGAGACTGCCACTTCTCTGGAACAAGCTTCCAATTCATGAGAAAGAATTTATATTTTCCATAACTTTTTTTAGCAGTCATCAATAACTTATGCAACACACATTTCACACCAAAAGCTTCAGTCTAGCTTCCAAATGTAGGGACAACCATTCTTGAGATATTGCTATTTCTAAGGAAATATTGCTCATAGTCATAACATCAGAAACAACCAAAAATATGTATAGCTCATGATATCTATAAATATTCACCTATTTGCATCATTGCAAGCACCTAAATAATGTTGAGCGGTACAAGTCTTCATAAACACGTGGCCAAGAGTTCTGCAACAGCGGTTATCTTCTCTTGCCAACAACAAGACCCATGACCCGCACATGGAAAACAGCCAATGTCAACTAACTAAACATAGAGAGAAACAAAGAGGATTAAGTACTGAAAGTCTGCTCAAATAAAAACAATAAAATGGACATGGGTAAGAGTTACTTTACCACTCAAATGCCTATATGGAGGAATTTCTCCTGTTCATTTCACTAGCTCAACATTCTGTTCACATGAGAATACATTTTGTGACAAGCAATGCACTAACTAGCCACAAAGTCATAAAACAAATAAGGAACCCATCTGAATGTGGAGATATCATCCTTGCAACACAAACAAATACCCCAAACGCTTTTCAGAGCTACTACTCAAATAAACTCAAAAACCAAGCTAAAATCCTTCCAATTAACAAATACAGTTTCCATCTCAATAATAAAATATGCATCCTCACAAATATAGTGCATGCCCACTCACTGTAAAACCCAAAGAGGGCTCTCAAAATGAGATGTTAATCAAGCATGATGCTTGAAAAAAACATGGCAGAAGTTTAAAGCATGTAACTTTTAATGAAAGATAAAAATAAACAGTTGGTTCGAAGAGTGCTTTTTTACATAGAGTTTGTAAGAGGATCATTAACTAGACACGCTTTTCATACCAGCAAAGATTATTCTAAAAGCAGCAATGCATTAATAGTAAAGAAATAAAAAATCACTCCATACTACTTTACACACTTCATAAACATTAAAAAAAATCTCACAAATTACTCCGTACTACTTTACACACTTCATAAACATTAAAAAACATCTCACAAATCACTCCGTACTACTTTACACACTTCATAAACATTAAAAAACATCTCACAAATCACTCCGTACTACTTTACACACTTCATAAACATTAAAAAAACACCTCACTCAAACAGACTAGCATTTATTAATTTTAAGTTATTTGTTATGAACTTTATTCTGAAACTTGCACTTTCTAGTAGATCTAAACATCCTGCTCATTTGAATCACTTTAATTTCTTTCTTTAAACTTTTTTCTTTAAATGTGACATCAGACGATGACAATGTACATTTCACTTAATCTCTGAGTAGTATGTAAACTTTTCAGCACAGTGTAAGACATTCTTGCAATGAACTACAAAACAGCGAACACACACAAACACTTGGCTAATAAAGCAGTTCCGTTCCTGCAGATGCTTTCAATTAAAATAAATTGTTAATGTTAGTAAGCTACTGAGATCGTTCACCCCACCATACTAAGCTCAAGAATGCCCTTACAGGACATGACACCCTGACCTACTCACCTTTTATTTGTGTCCTGACTACCACTAAATTTCTAAACATAAATGTAACTTCTAAGAAAGTGTATAAAAGTGTTCCAAAAAGCCGTTAGCTTTGAAAGGCTGTACTTTCGTTATGTATCTGGTACCAGCCCACAATCAACTGCAGAACGGTAAGCTCTTGAACTTTTCAAGTGTGAGTCTGTGCTGCTTCTGCAAAATAAATATGTACAGCAACAGGAGTCAGGGAAATAGTTCCAGGAGCTTCATGGCAGTGTTTTTATTCCATGCAGCAACTTAGAAGGACTGTCCTTTATGTATAAATGTGTGTGTGTCGAGGAGGCATTAAACTACATGAGAGCAGTCTTTGGACGACAACAAGGAAAAAAAAACAAAGGGCATCATAACTGAAAGATGGATGTACTGATATGTTTGCCGTAGTACTATGGGATTAAAAAGAGCTTTAGAGATGGCTTGCAGTATCGGAGTTTGAGACATGTGAATTACGACAATTATTTGCACTTGCAAGAGCATTAAACGCGTGTGGTGCTGAAGCATATTCTTTATATAACAATGAGATTGTTGACATCGCTGGCACACCCTCTTCATTCCCTTGCAGAGTACCGGTCAAAAGATGAAAGGAAAACCGCATCAAAGAACCATGAGGCTGGCTGAATTTCATACCTTTCCCCCACCTTCTGGGCTGTGCTAATTGGGCAGTTCTCATTCATGTACAGTGGTTCCTACCTCATTTCCTAGATTCTAAGTTTCTAGTTTTGGATTAGTAAAAAAAAAAAAAAACCTACTGGGAGGAAAAAAAGTAGTTGATTCTCCAAGCTGAACGGGAACTCCTGGTAGTGCCTATATCGCGGTCCGTGAAATCCTGGAATGCGGAAAATAAAACAGAGGATCCAGTAGCAGGTAAAATCTTCAATTCTTTGCAGAAAGAAAAAAATACCTGCTGCTGGATCCTCTTTTTATTAGGGGGAAACAAAAGAAATTCAGTTTGGGCAGCGGAGGTGTTATGCAAGAGGTGACTTGGATTCCAAGAATCCGATTGGTTGCCACCACTTGCTTTATTGCAAACTTTTAAAATGGATTTTCTGCAAGCACTTCAATGTAACCTTAGTGTAAAAACACGCTGAATCATAACTATATACATTAAATTGCACATTCAGTTACGATTTCAGCGTGTTTTACATTAAGGTGAACTACAAATCTCCAGTACACTTTTTCTCGCTTGTGGAAGGCACTCGGGGGTAACAGCTTGGAATTAGTATCTTCTCATGGCACGCTCAGTGTTAAGCACAGAGGCGCCATGAGAAGGTACTCGGGGTTAATGAGTTAAGTACTTGGGATCAAGAGTTCAGAGTAATGGTGAGTGTGGAAGAGAGGTGAAGAAGAGAGTACAGGCAGTGTGGAAGGGGTAGAGAAGAGTGTCAGGAGTGATTTGTGACAGACGGGTACCAGTAAGAGTGAAAGGGAAGGTCTACAGAGGGTAGTGAGACCAGCTATGTTATATGGGTTGGAGACACTGGCAATGACAAAAAGGCAGGAGTCAGAGCTGGATGTGGCAGAGTTAAAGATGTTAAGATTTCCACTGGGTGTGACTAGAATGGACAAGATTAGGAATCGGTATATTAGAGGGTCAGCTCAGGTTGGATAGTCTGGAGACAAAGCAAGAGAGGCGAGATTGCATTGGTTTGGACATGTGCTGAGGAGGGATGCTGGGTATATTGGGAAAAAGATGCTAAGGATGGAGCTGCCAGGTAAGAGGAAAAGAGGAAGGCCTACGATAAGGTTTATGGATGTGGTGAGAGAGGACATGCAGGCGGTTGGTATGAAAGAGCATGATGCAGAGGACAGGAAGAAATGAAAACAGAAGATCCACTGTGGCAACCCCTAATGGGAACAGCTGAAGGAAGATGATGATGATGAATAAAGCTATAGATAATGGCAAACTAGTCTCCTCCTTATTTCTTAACCTATATAGATACTGTTAATAAAGCTAGAGATAATGACAGACTAGTCTCTTCCTTATTTCTTAACCTATATAGATACTGTTAATAAAGCTAGAGATAATGCAGAGAGATAAAATTGATCAGTTACAGTTTGAAGTTATGTGAAAGAGTAGTGGAAGCTAGGTTAAGAAGGGAGGTGATGATTAATGATCAGCAGTATGGTTTCATGCCAGGAAAGAGCACTACAGATGCAATATTTGCTCTGAGAGTGTTGTTGGAGAAATACAGAGAAGGTCAGAAGGAGTTGCATTGTGTCTTTGTGGACTTAGAGAAAGCATATGACAGGGTGCCTAGAGAGGAGTTGTGGTATGGTATGAGGTAGTCGGGAGTGGTAGAGAAGTATGTAAGAGTGGTATAGGATATGTACGAGGGTAGTGTGACATTGGTGAGGACTGCGGTGGGAGTGACAAATACGTTTAAGGTGGAGGTAGGATTACACCAAGTATCAGCACTGAGCCCTTTCTTATTTGCAGAAGTGTTGGGCAGCTTGACAGATGAGATTAGACAGGAGGCCCCATGGACTATGATGTTTGCAGATAACATTGTGATATGTAGTGAGAGTAGGGATCAGGTTGAGGAGACCCTAGAGAGGTGGAGATATGCTCTAGAGAGGAGAGGAATGAAGGTCAGCAGAGCTAAAATAGAAGATATGTGTGTAAATGTGAGGTAGGGTAGTGGAATGGTGAGGATGCAGGGACTAGAGTTGGTAAAGGTGGATGAGTTTAAGTACTTGGGATCAACAGTTCAGAGTAACGGTGAGTGTGGAAGAGAGGTGAAGAAGAGAGTACAGGCAGTGTGGAATGGGTAGAGAAGAGTGTCAGGAGTAATTTGTGACAGATGGGTACCAGTAAGAGTGAAAGGGAAGGTCTACAAGAGGGTAGTGAGACCAGCTATGTTATATGGGTTGGAGACACTGGCAATGACAAAAAGGCAGGAGTCAGAGCTGGATGTGGCAGAGTTAAAGATGTTAAGATTTGCACTGGGTGTGACTAGGATGGACAGGATTAGGAATTAATATCTTAGAGGGTCAGTTCAGGTTGGATAGTTTGGAGACAAACCAAGAGAGGCGAGATTGCGTTGGTTTGGACATGTGCTGAGGAGGGATGCTTGGTATAATGGGAAAAAGATGCTAAGGATGGAGCTGCCAGGTAAGAGGAAAAGAGGAAGGCCTAAGATAAGGTTTATGGATGTGGTGAGAGAGGACATGCAGGCAGTTGGTGTGAAAGAGCATGATGCAGAGGACAGGAAGAAATTAAAACAGAAGATCCGCTGTGGCGACCCCTAATGGGAACAGACGAAGGAAGATGATGATGATGAATAAAGCTGGAGATAATGGCAAACTAGTCTACTCCTTATTTCTTAACCTATATAGATACTGTTAATAAAGCTAGAGATAATGGCAGACTAGTCTCTTCCTTATTTCTTAACTTATATAGATGCTGTTAATAAAGCTAGAGATAATGACAGACTAGTCAATTCCTTATTTCTTAACTTATATAGATACTGTTAATAAAGCCAGAGATAATGACAGACTAGTCACCTCCTTATTTCTTAACTTATATAGACACTGTTAATAAAGCTAGAGATAATGACAGACTAGTCTCTTCCTTATTTCTTAACCTATACAGATACTGTTAATAAAGCTAGAGATAATGGCAAACTAGTCTCCTCCTTATTTCTAACCTATATAGATACTGTTAATAGAGCCAGAGATAATGACAGACTAGTCACCTCCTTATTTCTTAACTTATATAGACACTGTTAATAAAGCTAGAGATAATGACAGACTAGTCTCTTCCTTATTTCTTAACCTATACAGATACTGTTAATAAAGCTAGAGATAATGGCAAACTAGTCTCCTCCTTATTTCTAACCTATATAGATACTGTTAATAAAGCTAGGGATAATGACAAACTAGTCACCTCCTTATTTCTAGTCTTCTCATAGTACTAGCACTGCTCTTCTAGCTTATATATATATATATATATATATATATATATATATATATATATATATATATATATATATATATGTATATACTGTTAATAAAGCTAGATATAATGACAACTAGTCTCCTCCTTATTTCTAGTCTTAGTCTCCTCCTTATTTCTAGTCATTTCTTAGTACTAGCACTGCTTTACTAACTTATATAAATACTGTTAATAAAGCTAGAGATAATGACAAACTAGTCTCCTCCTTATTTCTAGTCTTCTCATAGGACTAGCACTTTTCTTCTAACTTATATAGTACTGTTAATAAAGCTAGAGATAATGGCAAACTAGTCTCCTCCTTATCTCTAGTCTTCTCATAGTACTAGCACTGCCCTTCTAACGTATATAGACACTGTTATGAAAGCTACAGATAATGACAGACTAGTCTCTTGCTTATTTCTTGACCTATATAGATACTGTTGATAAAGCTAGAGATAATGCCAAACTAGTCTCTTTCTTATTTCTTAACCTATGTAGATACTTTTAATAAAGCTAGAGATAATGACAAACTAGTCTCTTCCTTATTTCTAGTCTTCTCATAGTACTAGCACTGCCCTTCTAACTTATATAGATACTGTTAATAAAGATACAGATAATGGCAGATTATTCTCTTCCTTATTTCTTAACTTATATAGCTACTGTTAATAAAGCTTGAAATAATGGCAGACAAGTCTCTCCTTATTTCTTAACCTATATAGATGCTGTTAATAAAGCTATAAATAATGGCAGACTAGTCTCTCCATATTTCTTAACTTATATAGATGCTGTTAATAAAGCTAGAGATAATGGCAAACTAGTCTCCCCCTTATTTATAGTCTTCCCAAAGTACTAGCCCTGCCTTTCTAACTTATATAGATACTGTTAATAAAGCTAAAGATAATGGCAGACTAGTCTCCTCCTTATTTCTTAACCAATACAAATACTGCTAATCAAGCTAGAGATAATGGCAGACTAGTCTCTTCCTTATTTTGTAACTTATATAGATACTGTTAATAAAGCTAGAGATAATGACAAACTAGTCTCCTCCTTATTTCTAGTCTTCTCATAGTACTAGCACTGCCCTTCTAACGCATATAGACATTGTTATTAAAGCTAGAGATAATTATAGACTAGTCTCTTCCTTATTTCTTAACTTCTATAGATATTGTTTAATAAAGCTAGAGATAATGGCACACTAGTCTCCACCTTATTTCTAGTCTTCTCATAGTACTAGCACTGCCCTTCTAACTTATATAGATACTGTTAATAAAGCTAGACATAATGAAAACTAATCTCTTCCTTATTTCTAGTCTTCTCTTAGAACTAGCACCGCCCTTCTTAAGTATATAGACATTGTTATTAATGCTGGAGATAATGACAGACTAGTCTCTTCCTTATTTCTTAACTTCTATAGATATTGTTTAATAAAGCTAGAGATAATGGCAAACTAGTCTCCTCCTTATTTCTAGTCTTCTCATAATACTAGCCCTGCCCTTCTCACTTATATAGATACTGTTAATAAAGCTAGAGATAGTGACAGACTAGTCTCCTCCTTATTTCTAGTCTTTCCTTAGTACTAGCACTGCCCTTCTAACTTATATAGATACTGTTAATAAAGCTAGAGATAATGGCAGACTAGAACCTTCCTTATTTCTTAACCTATATAGACACTGTTATTAAAGCTAGAGATAATGACAGACTAGTCTCCTCCTTATTTCTAGTCTTGTTATAGTACTAGCACTGCCCTTCTAACTTACATAGATACTGTTAATAAAGCTAGAAATAATGACAAACTAGTCTCTTCCTTATTTCTAGTCTTCTCATAGAACTAGCACTGCCCTTCTAACGTATATAGACATTGCTATTAAAGCTGGAGATAATGACAGACTAGTCTCTTCCTTATTTCTTAACTTATATAGACACTGTTAATAAAGCTAGAGATAATGACAGACTAGTCTCTTCCTTATTTCTTAACTTCTATAGATATTGTTAATAAAGCTAGGGATAACGGCAAACTAGTCTCCTCCTTATTTCAAGTCCTCTCATAGTACTAGCCCTGCCCTTCTCACTTATATAGATACTGTTAATAAAGCTAGAGATAGTGACAGACTAGTCTACCCCTTATTTCTAGTCTTTCCATAGTACTAGCACTGCCCTTCTAACTTATATAGATACTGTTAATAAAGCTAGTGATAGTGACAGACTAGTCTCTTCCTTATTTCTTAACCTATATAGATACTGTTAATAAAGCTAGAGATAATGGCAGACTAGTCTCTTCCTTATTTCGTAACTTATATAGATACTGTTAATAAAGCTAGATATAATGGCAAACTAGTCTCTTCCTTATTTCTTAACCTATATAGATACTGTTATTAAAGCTAGAGATAATGGCAGACTAGACCGTTCCTTATTTATTAACCTATATAGACACTGTTATTAAAGCCAGAGATAATGACAGACTAGGCTCTTCCTTATTTCGTAACTTATATAGATACTGTTAATAAAGCTAGATATAATGGCAAACTAGTCTCTTCCTTATTTCTAATCTGCTCATAGTACTAGCACTGTCCTTTTAACCTATATAGATACTGTTAATAAAGCTACAGATAACAGAAAACTAGTCTCATCCTTATTTCTAACCTATATAGAGACTGTTAATAAAGCTAGAGATAATGGCAGACTAGTCTCTTCCTTATTTCTTAACCTATATAGATACTGTTAATAAAGCTAGAGATAACGGCAGACTAGTCTCCTCCTTATTTCTAGTCTTCCCATAGTACTAGCACTGCCCTTCTAACCTATATAGATACTGTTAATAAAGCTAGAGATAATGGCAGACTAGTCTCCTCCTTATTTCTTAACTTATATAGATACTGTTAATAAAGCTAGAGATAATGTCAGACTAGTCTCTTCCTTATTTCTAACCTATATAGAGACTGATAATAAAGCTAGAGATAATGATAGACTAGCCTCTTCCTTATTTCTTAACTTATATAGATACTGTTAATAAAGCCAGAGATAATGGAAAACTAGTCTCCTCCTTATTTCTTAACTTATATAGATACTGTTAATAAAGCTAGAGGTAATGGCAGACTAGTCTCTTCCTTATTTCTTAACTTATATAGATACTGTTAATAAAGTTAGAGATAATGACAGACTAGTCTCCGCCTTATTTCTTAATCTATATGAATACTGTTAATAAAGCTACAGATAATGGCAGACTATTCTCTTCCTTATTTCTTAACCTATATAGATACTGTAATAAAGCTAGATGTAATGGCAAACTAGTCTCTTCCTTATTTCTTAACTTATATAGATACTGTTAATAAAGCAAGAGATAACGGCAGACTAGTCTCCTCCTTATTTCTAGTCTTCCCATAGTACTAGCACTGCCCTTCTAACTTATATAGATACTGTTAATAAAGCTAGAGATAATGGCAAACTAGTCTCCTCCTTATTTCTAGTCTTCTCACAGTGCTAGCACTGCCCTTCTAACCTATATAGACACTGTTAATAAAGCTAGAGATAATGGCAGACTAGTCTCTTCCTTATGTCTTAACCTATATAGACACTGTTAATAAAGCTAGAGATAATGGCAGACTAGTCTCTTCCTTATGTCTTAACCTATATAGATACTGTCAATAAAGTTAGAGATAATGGCAGACTAGTCTCTTCCTTATTTCTTAACTTATATAGATACTGTTAATAAAGCTAGAGATAATGGCAAACTAGTCTCCTCCTTATTTCTAGTCTTCTCACAGTGCTAGCACTGCCCTTCTAACCTATATAGACACTGTTAATAAAGCTACAGATAATGGCAGACTAGTCTCTTCCTTATTTCGTAACTTATATAGTTACTGTTAATAAAGCTAGAGATAATGACAGACTAGTCTCTTCCTTATTTCTTAACCTACACAGACACTGTTATTAATGCTAGAGATAATGGCAAACTAGTCTCCTCCTTATTTCTAGTCTTCCCATAGTACTAGCACTGTCTTTCTAACCTATATAGGTACTGTTAATAAAGCTAGAGATAATGGCAAACTAGTCTCGTCCTTATTTGTTAACCTATGCATATACTGTCCATAAAGCTAGAGATAATGACAGTCTAGTCTCTTCCTTATTTCTTAACCTTTATAGATACTGTTAATAAAGCTAGAAATAATGGCAGACTAGTCTCTTCCTTATTTGTTAACCTATGCATATACTGTCCATAAAGCTAGAGATAATGACAGACTAGTCTCTTCCTTATTTCCTAACCTTTATAGATACTGTTAATAAAGCTAGAGATAATGACAGACTAGTCTCTTCCTTATTTCTTAACCAATATAGATACTGTTAATAAAGCAAGAGATAATGGCAGACTAGTCCCTTCCTTATTTCTTAACCTATATAGATACTGTTAATAAAGCTAGAGATAATGGCAGATTAGTCTCTTCCTTATTTCTTAACTTATATAGATACTGTTAATAAAGCTAGAGATAATGGCAGACTAGTCTCTTCCTTATTTCTTAACCGATATAGATACTGTTAATAAAGCTAGAGATAATGGCAGACTAGTCTCTTCCTTATTTCTTAACCGATATAGATACTGTTAATAAAGCTAGAGATAATGGCAGACTAGTCTCTTCCTTATTTCTTAACCTATATAGATTCTGTTAATAAAGCTAGAGATAATGGCAGACTAGTCTCTTCCTTATTTCTTAACCTATATAGATACTGTTAATAAAGCTTGAGATAATGGCAGACTAGACCCTTCCTTATTTCTTAACCTATATAGATACTGTTAATAAAGCTAGAGATAATGGTAGACCAGTCTCTTCCTTATTTTTTAACCTATATAGATACTGTTAATAAAGCTAGAGATAATGGCAGACTAGTCTTTTCCTTATTTCTTAACCTATATAGATACTGTTAATAAAGCTAGAGATAATGCAGAGGGATAAAATTGATCAGTCACAGCTTGAAGTTATGAGAAAGAGTAGTGGAAGCTAGGTTAAGAAGGGAGGTGATGATTACTGATCAGCAGTATGGTTTCATGCCAGGAAAGAGCACTACAGATGCAATATTTGCTCTGAGAGCATTGTTGGAGAAATACAGAGAAGGTCAGAAGGAGTTGCATTGTGTCTTTGTGGACTTAGAGAATGGATATGACAGGGTGCCAAGAGAGGAGTTGTGGTATTGTATGAGGAATTTGGGAGTGGCAGAGAAGTATGTAAAAGTGGTACAGGATATGTATGAGGGTAGTATGACATTAGTGAGGACTGCAGTGGGAGTGACAGATATGTTTAAGGTGGAGGTGGGATTACATCAAGGATCAACTCTGAGCCCTTTCTTATTTGCAGTAGTGATGGACAGGTTGACAGATGAGATTAGACAGGAGGCTCTGTGGACTATGATGTTTGCAGATGGCATTGTGATATGTAGTGAGAGTAGGGATCAGGTTGAGGAGACCGTGGAGAGGTGGAGATATGCTTTATAGAGGAGAGGAATGAAAGTCAGCAGAGCTAGAACGGAATATATGTGTGTAAATGTGAGGGAGGGTAGAGGAATGGTGAGGATGCAGGGAGTAGAGTTGGTAAAGGTGGACGAGTTTAAGTACTTGGGATCAACAGTTCAGAGTAACGGTGAGTGTGGAAAAAAGGTGAAGAAGAGAGTACAGGCAGGGTGGAATGGGTGGAGAAGAGTGTCAGGAGTGATTTGTGAAAGACGGGTACCAGTAAGAGTGAAAGGGAAGGTCTACAAGAGGGTAGTGAGACCAGCTATGTTATATGGGTTGGAAACAGTGGCAATGACGAAAAGGCAGGAGTAAGAGCTGGATGTGGCAGAGTTAAAGATGTTAAGATTTCCACTGGGTGTGACTAGCATGGACAGGATAAGGAATCACTATATTAGAGGGTCAGCTCAAGTTGGACAGTTTGGAGACAAAGCAAGAGAGGCAAGATTGCATTGGTTTGGACATGTGCTGGGGAGGGATGCTGTGTATATTGGGAAAAAGATGCTAAGGATGGAGCTGCCAGGTAAGAGGAAAAGAGGAAGGCCTAAGATAAGGTTTATGGGTGTGGTGAGAGAGGACATGCAGGTGGTTGGTGTGAAAGAGCATGATGCGGAGGACAGGAAGAAATGAAAACAGAAGATCCGCTGTGGCGACCCCTAATAGGAACAGCCGAAGGAAGATGATGATGATGAATAAAGCTGGAGATAATGGCAAACTAGTCTCCTCCTTATTTCTTAACCTATATAGATACTGTTAATAAAGCTTGAGATAATGACAGACTAGTCTCTTCCTTATTTCTTAACATATATAAATACTGTTAATAAAGCTAACGATAATGGCAGACTAGTCTACGTTTTATTTCTTAACCTATATAGATACTGTTAATAAAGCTAGAGAAAATGGCAGACTAGTCTCCTCCTTATTTTTTAACCTATACGAATACTGTTAATAAAGCTTGAGATAATGGCAAACGAGTATCTTCCTTATTTCTTAACCTATATAGATGCTGTTAATAAAGCTAGAGATAATGACAGACTAGTCTCTTCCTTATTTCTTAACCTATATAGATACTGTTAATAAAGCTAGAGATAACGGCAAACTAGTCCCCTTCTTATTTCTAGTCTTCTCATAGTACTAGCGCTGCCCTTCTAAATTATATAGATACTGTTAATACAGCTAGAGATAATGACAAACTAGTCTCCTCCTTATATCTGGTCATCTCTTAGTATTAACACTGCTTTACTAACTTATATAGATACTGTTAATAAAGCTAGACATAAGGACAAACTAGTCTCCTCCTTATTTCTAGTCTTCTCATAGTGCTAGTACTGTACTTCTAACCTTTATAGATATTGTTTATAAAGCTAGAGATAATGGCAAACTAGTCTCCTCCTTATTTCTAGTCTTCTCATAGCACTAGCACTGCCCTTCTAACTTATCTAGATACTGTTAGTAAAGCTAGAGATAATGACAAACTAGTCTCCTCCTTATTTCTAGTCTTCTCATAGTACTAGAACTGCTCTTCTAGGTTATATATATACTGTTAATAAAGCTAGAGATAACGGCAAACTAGTCCCCTTCTTATTTCTAGTCTTCTCATAGTACTAGCAATGCCATTCTAACTTATCTAGATACTGTTAGTAAAGCTAGAGATAACAGGAAACTAGTCTCCTCCTTATTTCTAGTCTTCTCATAGTACTAGCAATGCCCTTCTAACTTATCTAGATACTGTTAGTAAAGCTAGAGATAACAGGAAACTAGTCTCCTCCTTATTTCTAGTCTTCTCATAGTACTAGCACTGCCCATCATACTTATATAGATACTGTTAATAAAGCTAGAGATAATGACAGACTAGTCTCTTGCTTATTTCTGAACCTATATAGATACTGTTAATAAAGGTAGAGATAATGCCAAACTAGTCTCTTCCTTATTTCTAGTCTTCTCATAGTACTAGCAGTGCCCTTCTAACTTATACAGATACTGTTAATAAAGCTGGAGATAATGGCAGATGAGTCTCTTCCTTATTTCTAGACTTCTCATACTACAAGCACTGCCCTTCTAACCGATATAGGTACTGTTAATAAAGCTAGAGATAATGGCAAACTAGTCTCCTCCTTATTTCTAGTCTTGTCATAGTACTAGCACTGCCCTTCTAACGTATATAGACATTGTCATTAAAGCCAGAGATAATAACAGCTAGTCTCCTCCTAGTTTCTTAACCTTTATAGATACTCTTAATAAATCTAGAGATAATGGCAGACTAGTCTCCTCCTTATTTCTTAACCTATATAGATACTGTTAATAAAGCTAGAGATAATGGCAAACTAGTCTCTTCCTAATTTCTTAACCTATATAGATACTGTTAATAAAGCTAGAGATAATGACAGACTAGTCTCTTCCTTATTCCATAACTTATATAGATACTGGTACTAATGCTAGATATAATGGCAAACTAGTCTCTTTTTTATTTCTTAACCTATATAGATACTGTTAATAAAGCTGGAGATAACGGTAAACTAGTCTCCTCCTTATTTCTAGTCTTCTCATAGTACTAACACTGCCCTTCTAACATATATAAACACTGTTATTAAAGCTAGAGATAATGACAGACTAGTCTCTTCCTTATTTCGTAACTTATATTGATACTGTTAATAAAGCTAAAGATAATGGCAAACTAGTCTCTTCCTTATTTCTTAACCTATATAGATACTGTTAATAAAGCTTGAGATAATGGCAAACTAGTCTCTTCCTTATTTCTTAACCTATGTAGATACTGTTAATAAAGCTAGAGATAATGGCAGACTAGTCTCTTCCTTACTTCGTAACCTATATAGATATTGTTAATAAAGCTAGAGATAATGGCAAACTAGTCTCTTCCTTATTTCTTAACCTATGTAGACACTGTTAAGCTAGAGATAATGGCAGACTAGTCTCTTCCTTACTTCGTAACCTATATAGATATTGTTAATAAAGCTAGAGATAATGGCAAACTAGTCTCTTCCTTATTTCTTAACCTATATAGATACTGTTAATAAAGCTAGAGATAATGGCAGACTAGTCTCTTCCTTACTTCGTAACCTATATAGATATTGTTAATAAAGCTAGAGATAATGGCAAAATAGTCTCTTCCTTATTTCTTAACCTATATAGATACTGTTAATAAAGCTAGAGATAATGGCAGACTAGTCTCTTCCTTATTTCTTCACCTATATAGATACTGTTAATAAAGCTAGAGATAATGACAGACTAGTCTCCTCCTTATTTCTCCACCTATATAGATGCTGTTATTAAAGCTAGAGATAATGGCAGACTAGTCTCTTCCTTATTTCTTAACCTATTTAGATGCTGTTAATAAAGCTAGAGAAAAATGGCACACTAGTCTCTACCTTATTTCTTAACCTTTATAGATACTGTGAATAAAGCTAGAGCTAATGGTATACTAGTCTCTTCCTTATTTCTTAACCTATATAGATACTGTTAATAAAGCCACAAATATTGGCAGACTAATCTCTCCTTATTTCTTAACCTATATAGATACTGTTAATAAAGCTAGAGATGATGACAGACTAGTAATCTGCTTATTTCTTAACCTATATAGATACTGTTAATAAAGCTAAAGATAATGCCAGACTAGTCTCTTCCTTATTTCTTAATCTATATAGATACTGTTAATAAAGCTAGAGATAATGACAGACTAGTCTCCTCCTTATTTCTTAACTTATATAGATTTGTTAATAAAGTTATAGATAATGGCAAACTAGTCTCCTCCTTATTTCTAGTCTTCCCATAGTACTAGCACTGTCTTTCTAACCTATATAGATACTATTAATAAATCTAGAGATAATGGCAGACTAGTCTCCTCCTTATATCTTAACCTATACAGATCCTGCTAATAAAGCTAGAGATAATGGCAGACTAGTCTCTTCCTTATTTCTTAACTTTTATAGATCCTGTTAATAAAGTTAGAGATAATGGTAGACTAGTCTCTTCCTTATTAGATTGG
>NC_056736.1:743299394-743343623 GCF_019279795.1 Protopterus annectens
TTACTTTAAAAATAGAGACTGTCAATAAAGCTAGAGATAATACCAGACTAGTCTCTTCCTTATTTCTAGTCTTCTCATAGTACTAGCACTGCACTTCTAAGCTATATAGATACTATTAATAAAGCTAGAGATGATGACAAACTAGTCTCCTCCTTATTTCTAGTCTTCTCATAGTTCTAGTACTGCCCTGCTAACCTATACAGATATTGTTAATAAAGCTAGAGATAACGGCAGACTAGTCTCCTCCTTATTTCTAGTCTTCTTGTAGTACTAGCACTGTCCTTCTAACTTATCTAGATACTGTTAGTAAAGCTAGAAATAACAGCAAACTAGTCTCCTCCTTATTTCTAGTCTTCTCATAGTACTAGCGCTGCCCTTCTAACTTATATAGATACTGTTAATAAAGCTAGAGATAATGACAAACTAGTCTCCTCCTTATTTCTAGTCTTCTCATAGTACTAGCACTGCCCTTCTAACGTATATAGACACTGTTATTAAAGCTAGAGATAATGACAGACTAGTCTCTTGCTTATTTCATAACCTATATAGATACTGTTAATAAAGCTAGAGATAATGCCAAACTAGTCTCTTCCTTATTTCTAGTCTTCTCAAAGCACTAGCATTGCCCTTCTAAGTTATATAGATAATGTTAATAAAGCTAAAAATAATGACAAAGTAGTCTCCTCCTTATTTCTAGTCTTCTCATAGTACTAGCACGACCCTTCTAACTTATATATATACTGTTAATAAAGCTAGAGATAATGGCAGACTAGTCTCATCCTTATTTCTTAACTTATATAGATAGTGTTATTAAAACTAGGGATAATGACAAACCAGTCTCCCCCTTATTTCTAGTCTTCTCATAGAACTAGCACTGCCCTTCTAACTTATATAGATATTGTTAATAAAGCTAGAAATAATTACAAACTAGTCTCCTCCTTATTTCTAGTCTTATCATAGTACTAGCACTGCCCTTCTAACGTATATAGACATTGTCATTAAAGCTAGTGATAATCACAAACTAGTCTCTTTCTTATTCCTTAACCTATATAGATACTGTTACTAAAGCTAGGGATGATGGCAGAATAGTCTCTTCCTTATTTCTTAATCTATATAGATACTGTTAATAAAGCTAGAGATAATGGCAAACTAGTCTCTTCCTAATTTCTTAACCTATATAGATACTGTTAATAAAGCTAGAGATAATGACAGACCAGTCTCTTCCTTATTTCGTAACTTATATAGATACTGTTAATAATGCTAAATATAATGGCAAACTAGTCTCTATTTTATTTCTTAACCTATATAGATACTTTTAATAAAGCTAGAGATAATGGTAAACTAGTCTCCTCCTTATTTCTAGTCTTCTCATAGTACCAGCACTGCCCTTCTAATGTATATAGACACTGTTATTAAAGCTAGAGATAATGACAGACTAGTCTCTTCCTTATTTCGTAACTTATATTGATACTGTTAATAAAGGTAGAGATAATGGCAGACTAGTCTCTTCCTTATTTCTTAACCTTTTTGATACTGTTAATAAAGCTAGAGATAATGACAGACTAGTCTCTTCCTTATTTCTTAACCTATATAGATACTGTTAATAAAGCTTGAGATAATGGCAGACTAGTCTCTTCCTTATTTATTAACCTATATAGATACTGTTAATAAAGCTAGAGGCAATGACAGACTAGTCTCCTCCTTATTTCTCAACCTATATAGATGCTGTTATTAAAGCTAGAGATAATGGCAGACTAGTCTCTTCCTTATTTCTTAACTTATATAGATACTGTTAATAAAGCTTGAGGTAATGGCAGACTAGTTTTTTCCTTATTTTTAACCTATATAGATACTGTTAATAATGCAACAGATAACGGCAGACTAATCTCTCCTTATTTCTTATCCTATATAGATACTGTTAATAAAGCTAGAGATAATGGTAAACTAGTCTCCTCTGTATTTCTAGTCTTCTCATAGTACTAGCACTGCACATCTAACGTATATAGACACTGTTATTAAAGCTAGATATAATGACAGACTAGTCTCTTCCTTATTTCTTAACCTATATAGATACTGTTAATAAAGCTAGAGATAATGGTAAACTAGTCTCCTCTGTATTTCTAGTCTTCTCATAGTACTAGCACTGCCCATCTAACGTATATAGACACTGTTATTAAAGCTAGAGATAATGACAGACTAGTCTCTTCCTTATTTCGTAACTTATATAGATACTGTTAATAAAGCTAGAGATAATGGCAGACTAGTCTCTTCCTTATTTCTTAACCTATATAGATACTGTTAATAAAGCTAGAGATTATGGCAAAGTAGTCTCTTCCTAATTTCGTAACCTATATAGATACTGTGAATAAAGCTAGAGATAATGGCAGACTAGTGTTTTTCTTATTTCTTAACCTATATAGATACTGTTAATAAAGCTAGAGATAATGACAGACTAGTCTCCTCCTTATTTCTTAACCTATATAGATGCTGTTAATAAAGCTATAAATAATGGCTGGCTAGTGTCTCCTTATTTCTTAGTCTATATAGATACTGTTAATAAAGCTAGAGATAATGGCAGACTAGTCTCCTCCTTATTTCTTAACTTATATAGATGCTGTTAATAAAGCTAGACATAATGGCAAACTAGTCTCCTCCTTATTTCTAGTCTTCCCATCGTACTAGCACTGTCTTTCTAACCTATATAGGTACTGTTAATAAAGCTAGAGATAACAGCAGACTAGTCTCTTCTTTATTTGTTAACCTATACAAATTTTTATTTATTTTATTTATTTAACATTTGTTGACCGGGAATGTTCGACTAGGTTCCACAGAGCCTGTTTTCAGTGGAGGCCCGGGGAGAAATGCTCCAGATGCATGTCTTTGGAATATACTGTCCATAAAGCTAGAGATAATGACAGACTAGTCTCCTCCTTATTTCTTAACCTATACAGATACTGTTAATCAAGCTAAAGATAATGGCAGACTAGTCTCTTCCTTATTTCTTAACCTATATAGATCCTGTTAATAAAGTTAGAGATAATGCAGAGGGATAAAATTGATCAGTCACAGCTTGAAGTTATGGGAAAGAGTAGTGAAAGCTAGGTTAAGAAGGGAGGTGATGATTAGTGATCAGCAGTATGGTTTCATGCCAGGAAAGAGCACTACAGATGCAATATTTGCTCTGAGTGTATTGTTGAAGAAATACAGAGAAGGTCAGAAGGAGTTGCATTGTGTCTTTGTGGACTTAGAGAATGGATATGACAGGGTGCCTAGACAGGAGTTGTGGTATTGTATGAGGAAGTGTGGAGTGGCAGAGAAGTATGTAAGAGTGGTACATGATATGTACGAGGGTAGTGTGACATTGGTGAGGACTGCAGTGGGAGTTACAGATATGTTTAAGGTGGAGGTGGGATTACATCAAGGATCAGCTCTGAGCCCTTTCTTATTTGCAGTAGTGATGGGCAGGTTGACAGATGAGATCAGATAGGAGGTCCCGTGGACTATGATGTTTGCAGATGACATTGTGATATGTAGTGAGAGTAGGGATCAGGTTGAGGAGACCCTGGAAAGGTGGAGATATGCTTTAGAGAGGAGAGAAATGAAGGTCAGCAGAGCTAAAACAGAATATATGTGTGTAAATGTGAGGGTGGGTAGAGGAATGGTGAGGATGCAGGGAGTAGAGTTGGTAAAGGTGGATGAGTTTAAGTACTTGGGATCAACAGTTCAGAGTAACGGTGAGTGTGGAAAAGAGGTGAAGAAGAGAGTACAGGCAGGGTGGAATGGGTGGAGAAGAGTGTCAGGAGTTATTTGTGACAGACGGGTACCAGTAAGAGTGAAAGGGAAGGTCTACAAGAGGGTAGTGAGACCAGCTATGTTATATGGGTTGGAGACGGTGGCAATGACGAAAAGGCAGGAGTCAGAGCTGGATGTGGCAGAGTTAAAGATGTTAAGATTTGCACTAGGATGGACAAGATTAGGAATCAGTATATTAGAGGGTCAGCTCAAGTTGGACAGTTTGGAGACAAAGCAAGAGAGGCGAGATTGTGTTGGTTTGGACATGTGTTGAGGAGGGATGCTGGGTATATTGGGAAAAAGATGCTAAGGATGGAGCTGCCAGGTAAGAGGAAAAGAGGAAGGCCTAATATAAGGTTTATGGATGTGGTGAGAGAGGACATGCAGGCGGATGCCGTGAAAGAGCATGATACGGAGGACAGGAAGAAATGAAAACAGAAGATCCGCTGTGGCGACCCCTAACGGGAACAGGTGAAGGAAGATGATGATGATGAATAAAGCAAGAGATAATGGCAAACTAGTCTCCTCCTTATTTCTTAACTCATATAGATACTGTTAATAAAGCTAGAGATAATGACAGACTAGTCTCTTTCTTATTTCTTAACATATATAAATACTGTTAATAATGCTAGCGATAATGGCAGACTAGTCTCCTTTTCATTTCTTAACCTATATAGATACTGTTAATAAAGCTAGAGATAATGGCAGACTAGTCTCCTCCTTATTTCTTAACCTATACAAATATTGTTAATAAAGCTTGAGATAATGGCAAACGAGTATCTTCCTTATTTCTTAACCTATATAGATGCTGTTAATAAAGCTAGAGATAATGACAGACTAGTTTCTTCCTTATTTCTTAACCTATATAGATACTGTTAATAAAGCTAGAGATAACGGCAAACTAGTCCCCTCCTTATTTCTAGTCTTCTCATAGTACTAGCACTGCTCTTCTAAATTATATAGATACTGTTAATAAAGCTAGAGATAATGACAAACTAGTCTTGTCCTTATTTCTAGTCATCTCTTAGTACTAGCACTGCTTTACTAACTTATATAAATACTGTTAATAAAGCTAGAGATAATGACAAACTAGTCTCCTCCTTATTTCTAGTCTTCTCATAGTACTAGCACTGCCCTTCTAACTTATCTAGATACTGTTAATAAAGCTAGAAATAATGACAAACTAGTCTCCTCCTTATTTCTAGTCTTATCATAGTACTAGCACTGCCCTTCTAATGTATATAGACATTGTCATTAAAGCTAGAGATAATGACAGACTAATCTCTTCCTTATTTCGTAACTTATATAGATACTGTTAATAAAGCTAGTGATAATGGCAAACTAGTCTCTTCCTAATTTCTTAACCTATATAGATACTTTTAATAAAGCTAGAGATAATGACAGACTAGTCTCTTCCTTATTTCGTAACTTATATAGATACTGTTAATAAAGCTAGTGATAATGGCAAACTAGTCTCTTCCTAATTTCTTAACCTATATAGATACTGTTAATAATGCTGGAAATAATGGCAAACTAGTCTCTTTTTTATTTCTTAACCTATATAGATACTGTCAATAAAGCTAGAGATAACAGTAAACTAGTCTCTTCCTTATTTCTAGTCTTTCCATGGTACTAGCACTGCCCTTCTAACCTATATAGATACTGTTAATAAAGCTAGAGATAATGACAGACTAGTCTCCTCCTTATTTCTCAACCATTTAGATGCTGTTAATAAAGCTAGAGAAAATGGCACACTAGTCTCTACCTTAATTCTTAACCTTAATAGATACTGTTATTAAAGCTAGATATAATGGTAGACTAGTTTCTTCCTTATTTTTAACCTATATAGATACTGTTAATAAAGCCACAGATAATGGCAGACTAATCTCTCCTTATTTCTTATCCTATATAGATACTGCTATTAAAGCTAAAGATAATGGCAGACTAGACTCCTCCTTATTTCTTAACCTATACAGATACTATTAATAAATCTAGAGATAATGGCAGACTAGTCTCCTCCTTATTTCTTAACTTATATAGATGCTGTTAATAAAGCTAGAGATAATGGCAAACTAGTCTCCTCCTTATTTCTAGTCTTCCCATAGTACTAGCACTGTCTTCCTAACCTATATAGATACTGTAAATAAAGGTAGAGATAATGGCAGACTAGTCTCTTCCTTATTTCTTAACCTATACATATACTGTCCATAAAGCTAGAGATAATGGCAGACTAGTATCCTCCTTATTTCTTAACCTATACAGATACTATTAATAAATCTAGAGATAATGGCAGACTAGTCTCCTCCTTATTTCTTAACCTATACAGATCCTGTTAATAAAGCTAGAGATAATGGCAGACTAGTCTCTTCCTTATTTCTTAACTTATATAGATCCTGTTAATAAAGTTAGAGATAATGGCAGACTAGTCTCTTCCTTATTTCTTAACTTATATAGATCCTGTTAATAAAGTTAGAGATAATGGCAGACTAGTCTCTTCCTTATTTCTTAACCTATATAAATACTGCTAATAAAGCTAAAGAAAATGGCAGAGTAGTATCTTCATTAGTTCTTAACTTATACAGAGACTGTCAATAAAGCTAGAGATAATAGCAGACTAGTCTCTTCCTTATTTCTAGTCTTCTCATAGTACTAGCACTGCCCTTCTAACATATATAGATACTGTTAATATAACTAGAGATAATGGCAAACTAATCTCTTCCTTATTTCTAGTCTTCTCATAGTACTAGCACTGCCCTTCTAACTTATATAGATACTGTTAGTAAAGCTAGCGATAGTGAGAGACTAGTATTTTCCTTATTTCTTAACCTTTATAGATGGCAGACTAGTCTCTTCCTTATTTCTTAACCTATTTAGATACTGTTAATAAAGCTAGAGAAAATGGCAGACTAGTCTCTTCATTATATCTTAACCTATATAGATACTGTTAATAAAGCGAGAGATAATGACAAACTAGTCTCTTCCTTATTTTTAACCTATATAGGTACTGTTAATAAAGCTAGAGATAATGACAGGCTAGTCTCCTTTTTATTTCTTAACTTATTTAGATACTGTTAATAAAGCTAGAGATAATGGCAAACTAGTCTCCTCCTTATTTCTAGTCTTTTCGTAGTACTAGCACTGCCCTTCTAACCTATATAGATACTGCTAATAAAGCTAGAGATAATGACAGACTAGTCTCCTTTTTATTTCTTAACTTATTTAGATACTGTTAATAAAGCTAGAGATAATGACAAACTAGTCTCCTCCTTATTTCTAGTCTTCTCGTAGTACTAGCACTGCCCTTCTAACCTATATAGATACTGTTAATAAAGCTAGAGATAATGGCAGACTAGTCTCTTCCTTATTTCTTAACTTATATAGATGCTGTTAATAAATCTAGAGATAATGGCAGACTAGTCTCTTCCTTATTTCTTAACTTATATAGATACTGTTAATAAAGCTAGAGATAATGGTAAACTAGTCTCCTCCTTATTTCTAACCTATATAGGTACTGTTAATAAAGCTAGAGATAATGACAGGCTAGTCTCCTTTTTATTTCTTAACTTATTTAGATACTGTTAATAAAGCTAGAGATAATGACAAACTAGTCTCCTCCTTATTTCTAGTCTTCTCGTAGTACTAGCACTGCCATTCTAACCTATATAGATACTGCTAATAAAGCTAGAGATAATGACAGACTAGTCTCCTTTTTATTTCTTAACTTATTTAGATACTGTTAATAAAGCTAGAGATAATGACAAACTAGTCTCCTCCTTATTTCTAGTCTTCTCGTAGTACTAGCACTGCCCTTCTAACCTATATAGATACTGTTAATAAAGCTAGAGATAATGGCAGACTAGTCTCTTCCTTATTTCTTAACTTATATAGATGCTGTTAATAAATCTAGAGATAATGGCAGACTAGTCTCTTCCTTATTTCTTAACTTATATAGATACTGTTAATAAAGCTAGAGATAATGGTAAACTAGTCTCCTCCTTATTTCTAGTCTTCTCGTAGTACTAGCACTGCCCTTCTAACCTATATAGATACAGTGAAAACAACTATCAGGATACACCACAAGAAGTCCAATTGATGCAAAAAAACCTTCTTTATTCCAACAAGAGTATAAAATAGACAGAGATAAGCGCTTTCGCGTGCTTCATGCACGCTTCATCAGATCTACTTATAACACGTTGTTTCATTCTTTATATAGTGAATAGTAATCATTAAATCAGCATTCAAGCATCTGATTAACTAATTGAAAGCAGCTCCATCTGTCAAAATTTAAAGCCACATAGTCCGTAGCACCTTTACATTTTTCAAGAGTCATAATGAACTATCGTGGATATATCAGTTAAAACGTTAGAACTATCTAAAACATATCTAAAAGATATATATATATAATAATTATATCAAGAGCTAACTTATACATATAAAAACATGTGTAAAAACATATATCAGTATCAGCAAAACTACCTAAACCACTTGCTTTGTTCAGTTAACTATTAAATTAAACGCAAGTCTAATTAATATTTAATCTAAACAATTGATTACTAAATTAATCCTCAGGGCACAGTATATAACTATAGTACCTATTGCTTGCAATGGTGAAAAAAGAATTTACCAAATATGGTTTACGACTAACTTAGAAGAGCATCTGAATCTAATTTTTTACTGTAAGATTCAAAACAATCTATTTTATTTATGTAAACATGCATGTCTATAGTGTACCTATTAAACAAAACTTCCTATTTATAAAGGTCAAGTCATCACTTGATAATTACTAACTTATAAATTTCCCAGTTAATAACTATATATTGTTACTATTAAACAGATAATCTCTTATTAGCAACTTACGCATGTTAAAATATACTGGATAGTATTCTTAATGAATAATAATTATCCTATAAACTAGGGCTTATAAATAAATATCAAATCTAATAAGGCCCTAAACAATGACATAAGAGCTGGTAGCTATCTCCTTAATCTGGTGTATTATATGTCTACAATGTTCACAAATCAAGTTAAAATTGTCTAGATCTGTAACAAATATAAATATAAATATAAATGCCAATATAGTCATATAACAACATATTGGCAATACTATCAAAATATATTCATACATGTCAAATCATATCCAAACATAAAATAATAATAATAATATAAACAGTCTGGTCCTTCAAGAGATCTTTTGTGTTTGAGAATCTATTTCTCTATTGCACATCATGGCCTACTGAGTCTGTTAATAACCAAATCCTACCAAACTCCTTATTAAACCCAGCAGCTTCTAACTCCTGTAAACATCATACAAAAAATAATAAATTTTTACCTTTGTTCAAGAACTGGTTTCAAAGAAACATAATTATTGATACCTGGTTCTTTATGTGCGCCAGATCTAAAAGTCTAATCTAGCTCCAGTTTCGCTAAATGGTTGCTGTTGTTACCCATTCTGGGACTAGTCCTCACCACTTGTAAAACTCTGAATCTAAATTCATGTGTAGGATTCAGGTTTATGTGTTTGGCTAACGCATTTAACTCATTCTGCTTACGTATGTCATAAGCATGGTTATATATGCGTTCTTTCAGTTTCTTTTTGGTAAGCCCAATGTAAAATGCCTGACAGAGTGTACAATTAGCCATATAAATCAAGTTCATGGTATTGCAATCAGTATGTCCTTTGGGTTTAAACTCAAAAAACCTTCTGGATGTTGATAATACTGTGTGGTTGTGATATATTTACACATGTTACATTTCATACAGGGAAAAGTACCCCGTACTTCATCATTTCTTTCTGTCCTATTAGACCTGTTGTTCAAGTTCATTGAAAAAATATCTTTTAAATTATCACATGTCCGGAATACAAACACAGGTTTATCTCCTATCAGTATTCATATATCCTCTATCGTTGTGAGTATATTCCAATGCTTAGTTATTATTCTTCTGATCTCTGCATTATCATTAGTATATTTCATCACATATCTAATGTTCTTATCATTATGTTCCCGTCCCTGATAATTCCGTTTATATCTATTAACCAAATGTATTCTATTCCCTGTATTAATTTCTGCCCTTGATTTTTCTATATCTTGACCTACTAAAGGGGAGATAATATCATATTTTATCTCCTTTACTAATGTTGGATCATAACCTCTCTCCAAGAAAAGTAATTCCAAGGTATCTGCTTCTTCCTGTAATATAGGGGGATCCTTACATATTCTAGTAATCCTTGAAAATTGGCCCCTTATTACCCCTGAAAAAACATGTCTGGGATGCATACTGCTGTAGTCCAGCATAGTATTTTTCCAACATTTTTTTCTAAATAGTTTTGAAGTCATCTTACCATCTCTGTTAAAGTATAAAGTCAGATCTAGAAAATTAATACTCTCACTAGAGTAGTCACATGTGAATCTAAGGAATTCTGTGGTCATCTCTAAGTAACTCACGAACTCCTGTAGTTCCTCTGTAGTTCCATCCCACAATAGCACTACATCATCCACAAACCTCCTATACATTCATATCTTGTTCATCCAATGACTGTTGAATAAATGCTTTTGCTCCCAAAAATGTAGGACAAGATTAGCGTAAGAATTCGCACATGGGGTGCCCATAGCGACACCCCATGTTTGTAAATAGTATTTACTATTGAACAAAAATACGTTATTATATAATACCATGTCCAAAAGTTGGCTAATCAAAATTTGTCTATTACCCGAAAAATTGCTTTCTTTAACCATCAGCTCTCTGATGGCTTGCAGCCCATATTCATTTGGGATACATGTAAACAGGTTGCAAACATCTAATGTAACTAACAATGGCTTACTAACATCTATCTTGGTTAATTCAACTAATTCTAGGTTATTCAACAATTGTTGTGTGTCTCTTAGAATAGTACTGATATTATTAACCAAGGGTCTTAACATTTTTTCTAGGAATATAGAAGCATTATAGGTTGCCCAATGTCTACCCGAAACAATGGGTCGCGTGGGTAGTGGATTGACCCCTTTGTGTATTTTAGGTAGGCCCTTTAAAATTGGTATAAGTGGTTCATTAACATATAGGAAATCATACATCTCTCTACTGATCTGTCGACACATGAGTATATCATATAGACTGTCACTGACATTATTAATTATACTCATAACGTCGTCAAAAACCAGTTCTCTGTAAGTACTGTCAAGTTTCAGGTTTGTTTCTACAATTTCTATATATTCTGCTTTATTTAGTAAAACGACCCCTCCCCCTTTATCAGCGGGTGTTATTATAACATCAGTATTCCTTCGTAATTTACTTAATGAATCATATTCAGCATTATTCAAATTGAAAAATCTATTCTTGACATGTTTCCTAGAATAGAATATATATAAGTCTTTTTCACACGATTTGATGAAACATTCCACCATTGGTGGTAGTTGTGGAGAAAAAGTACTCTTTTGTTTAAAGTCATTTGTAACAGCATTAGCATTGTCAGCATTCTTGTTCTTAAAAAACATTTTTATGGCTATTTTCCTCGCAAATAATCTCAAATCTGTGAATGTTTCTGATGGTATACTAGGTTGCGAGGGAACAAAATTCAAGCCTCTGTTCAAAAGTGATAAATCAGAATCAGACAGATTATACTCAGAATAATTAAACAACAAAGAAGTCAGTTCCAATTTCTTTTCTGCTGTTCGTACCTGTCTGTTGAGTATTTTCGCTTCCCCGGTCCCCGGCTCAGAGACCTCCCTCTGGCTGAATTGTCCAGTCTGATCAGAAAAGGAGCACCCACCGGTTTATTGGAAGATGCAGCAGTTCGTCTAATTGCTCCAGTCCTGGAGGGATCATCGGCATGGTGTAGTGCTAACTGGTTCGGGGGAGGTGTATTAAACTCCGTTGTTCCTGTTGAATGTTCAACTCTGGGGTTACTCGACTCAGCAGTGGCAGTTACAACTACGGATGAGGGCGCCAAATTCAAATCTCTCACACCACCAGCTTCCGGTTCTCTGGTCTGTAGACGAATACTACGATCAGTTCGCGTTGTGTTATTATCAACAGTTCTGGGCCACACAAACACATTGCCCATTTTGAAATCCTGAAAATCCCTGGTTAATTTACGTTGTTTAATATTTTTTAGTTTATCACTATAGGCATGGATTTGTGTTGAAATGTTATTTAGTTTCCTGACACACGTTTCTGATTGAAACCGCTCAGTTATAGTTTGATACAGTGTATCTGTATTGTTCTGCAGTTCAGTCTCTAATGGTTCAAAATGCTCAAGTAACAGATTGATATATTTGTAACCAAGCTCTAAGTTGAGATCCTGCCATTTCTTCAGTAACCCAGGATAAAGTTGACCATATGTGGGCATGCATAGAACACGCATGCCCCTGGGTATGACTTTGAAGTGGATACATGGTTGTAGATGTTTCCTTTGCCAGGAAAACCTTTGCAATTTATATAAGTTATTTTCTAGTTCCCTTGTTAGATTATAAAAATCATTCATATTTTCATCATGCCCATTTCTTGTCATTCTTGTACTCACCTGTTCAAGAAGGTCTAAAGTTAATAGCGGATTACTCTTCTGTGGTAAAAACGCATCAATGTTCAGTAAATTCATCCTCACTTCAGGGTTATAATCCAATTCTAAATTGACATTCTCCATAGCGTGGAGGTAGCGATACAAGTCAGTAAACAAAAGATAGTAAAGTATTACCGCTAACTCTCCCAAAGTATCTTGCAGCAAATAGGTAAACCAACTGTAACAGTGAAAACAACTATCAGGATACACCACGAGAAGTCCAATTGATGCAAAAAAACCTTCTTTATTCCAACAAGAGTATAAAATAGACAGAGATAAGTGCTTTCGCGTGCTTCATGCATTGAATTGTTATATGTTAATGAACCACTTATACCAATTTTAAAGAGCCTACCTAAAATACACAAAGGGGTCAATCCACTACCCATGCGACCCATTGTTTCGGGTAGACATTGGGCAACCTATAATGCTTCTATATTCCTAGAAAAAATGTTAAGACCCTTGGTTAATAATATCAGTACTATTCTAAGAGACACACAACAATTGTTGAATGACCTAGAATTAGTTGAATTAACCAAGATAGATGTTAGTAAGCCATACAGATACTGTTAATAAAGCTAGAGATAATGGCAGACTAGTCTCTTCCTTATTTCTAATCTATATAGATACTGTTAATAAATCTAGAGATAATGGCAAACCAGTCTCCTCCTTATTTCTAGTCTTCTCGTAGTACTAGCACTGCCCTTCTAACCTATTTAGATACTGATAATAAAGCTAGAGATAATGGCAGACTAGTCTCTTCCTTATTTCTTAACTTATATAGATACTGTTAATAAAGCTAGAGATAATGGCAGACTAGTCTCTTCCTTATTTCTTAACTTATATAGATACTGTTAATAAAGCTAGAGATAATGGCAGACTAGTCTCTTCCTTATTTCTTAACCTATATAGATACTGTTAATAAAGCTAGAGATAATGCCAGACTAGTCTCCTCCTTATTTCTTAACCTATATAAATACTGCTAATAAATCTAGAGATGATGTCAGACTAGTCTCTTCCTTATTTCTTAACTTATATAGACACTGTTAATAAAGCTAGAGATAATGGCAGACTAGTCTCTTCCTTATTTCTTAACCTATATAAATACTGCTAATAAATCTAGAGATGATGTCAGACTAGTCTCTTCCTTATTTCATAACCTATATAGATACTGTTAATAAAGCTATAGATAATGGCAGACTAGTCTCTTCCTTACTTCTTAACCTATATAGATACTGTTAATAAAGCTACAGATAATGGCAGACTAGTCTCTTCCTTATTTCTTAACCTATATAGATACTGTTAATAAAGCTAGAGATAATGACAGACTAGTCTCTTCCTTATTTCTTAACCAATATAGATACTGTTAATAAAGCAAGAGATAATGGCAGACTAGTCCCTTCCTTATTTCTTAACCTATATAGATACTGTTAATAAAGCTAGAGATAATGGCAGACTAGTCTCCTCCTTATTTCTTAACCTATATAAATACTGCTAATAAATCTAGAGATAATGGCAGACTAGTCTCTTCCTTATTTCTTAACCTATATAGATACTGTTAATAAAGCTAGCGATAATGGCAGACTAGTCTCTCCTTATTTCCTAACTTATATAGATACTGTTAATAAAGCTAGTGATAATGGCAAACTAGTCTCCTCCTTATTTCTAGTATTCTCATAGTACTAGCTCTGCCCTTCTAACCTATTTATATACTGTTAATTAAGCTAGAGGTAATGGTAAACTAGTTTCTTCCTTATTTCTTAACCTATATAGATACTGTTAATTAGGCTACAGATAATGACAGACTAGTCTATTCCTTATTTCTTAACCTTTATAGATACTGTTAATAAAGCCAGAGATAATGACAGACTATCGAAAAACAGCAACTGTCAAGGAAACACAAATCCAACCAACACCATACCAGTAATACGTTTAATGTTAAAATTATTATAGATTATTAAAAATTTGATAGAAGGAATTGTATATGTTATATAATTAAATGTATTTTTGTATGTAGTAATAGAATTTATATAAAATGCATATAGTTATATTAAAAGAGTATTTAATTCTTAGTATTTGTTTATCTTAAAAGGTATATCATGAATTATTTAAAAGCAATCAATATCAGTTTATTTTTCATATATTTGTAAATAAATATGTGGGACTTTATAGTTTAAGTATATTTAATTTGAAGGCATTTTAATTTTAACTGTATTTTTAATTTTGATATAAACAAAATATTGCAAGAGCACTTTAAAACATGATCATTGAATGAATTAATGAGTTAATTGAATTATTAGTGCTGATTAACTTAATTTTCTCTGTATAAATAGCAGTTAACAGCACATTGTATCTGTGATCCTTTGAAGGCGAAAGGCTGAGGTACCAGATCGCAATAAACATATTACTGGTATGGTGTTGGTTGGATTTGTGTTTCCTTGACATAATGCAGACTAGTCTCTTCCTTATTTCTTAACTTATATAGACACTGTTAATAAAGCTAGAGATAATGGCAGACTAGTCTCTTCCTTATTTCTTAACCTATACAGATACTGTTAATAAAGCTACTAAATATGTTTATATCTGAGGATTACAAAGCCATGTTTCAGTGGCTGTTAAAGCTTCCAAAGTAAATTTTTGGAGGTGTGCCATGTTATCAGATGTGTAAATGATCATGGAGTCATCTGCATAGATAATGACAAACTAGTCTCCTCCTCATTTCTAGACTTGTCTAAAGCCTTCAACATAGTTTGCAACAGCAAACTTCTACTTCAAATGTTCTCATTAGTTGTGTCCCAGCCCACCCTTCTGTGGCTTAAAAGCTACTTGTGCAATAGGTATCAGTCAGTGAAATGGCACTCCATGCTCTCTCCTTTCCTCCCAGTCATCACCACTGTACCACAAGGCTCCATCTTTGGTCACCTCCTCCTTAACATTCTCACCAACACCCTCCACACATCCACACAACAGGCCTTTTTGCAGTATGCAGATGACTCCATGATCATTTACACATCTGATAACATGGCACACCTCCAAAAATTTACTTTGGAAGCTTTAACAGCCACTGAAACATGGCTTTGTAATCCTCAGATATAAACATATTTAGTAGTGCACAACGTAAAATGTCTTTATCTTATACATCTGATGTAGCAAATGTTTTTGAAATTATTAAGGATAACTGGCACATTTTGACTGTAGATGAAAAAGTTAGGAATCTGGTTGGGGATACCCCGTCATTTATTTTTAAAAATAAGAAGACATTAAAGAGGATTTTATGCTATGAAAACAATACACATGGACAAGTAGTCTCCCAAAGGGTAGGGACTTTTAGATGCAGAAATTGTGCTTGTTGCCCTTTTATTGATAGTAATAATAGTTTTATACATTCTACAACTAAAAGCCAATATGTGTTTAATCTATATGCAGATTGTTCTACTTGAAACATACTGTATTTAGCTAGAGGCAATAAATGCCCTGCATATTATATAGGAAAAATGAATCGCTCTTTAAGAGAGAAAATTAGAGAAAGTAGAAGTGAGATAAAAAGAACCATTTCATCTAATGCATTATATAGACATATACAGTTGAATGGAGATGAACATACATTTCTGTCTCAAGCTATACAACTGGTTCTTACAAATTGTAGGTTAGGTGACATAAAAATGCAACTGTAATGTATGAAATACATTGGATCATTAATCTACAGTTTGATAAAGGATTTGGGATTAGTGACACTCTCTCTTTAAAGCCGCATCTAAAAGCAAGATGCATCCGTAAATGAAATCGATTGGTGGATACTAGTTTAAATAGTTTCTTGATTTGTAAATAGGTAAGACTGATGAAGCACACACTGATATGTGAACGCACTTACTTTTTTTGTATTTTGACGGGTTTTAACTATGTTTTATTAAACTTTTATCACTTTTAGCCGTGTAAACATGCAGTGTTGTTGTTATTTGAAGGAGATAACCCAAAACTCATGCTCAGCCCTAAAAAAAATCTAAACTACTACTTTTTCCCAAAATCCCTCTCCTGTGTAAAAACAAAATGTAAAGTCCTCACTTTTGATAATACAACCAATGAAGTCACTTCTCATAGCAAACAATTAGGGATGATACAGGATGATAATCTTAAATTTGATCTGCATATACAAAATCGCAGAAGAAAAACTCATCAAAAACTAGGGATGATTATAGATTCAAAACTTTCTCACTGGTGCAACTGCACTTAATATAACTTATCTCATCCATTATTACTAACTTTCACGCATCACAAAATCAAAACTTGAACAATGCTATAACAAAGTTGTTAAATTTGCAGGAAATGCCAGTACAATTGCGCTGAACACTGTGTTGTCTAAATTCAGTTCCTGCCCAACTTGGAAAACTACTAAGGGTTTGGAACATACTTCTCAGCCTCTTAGTGCAAGAAATCTGGACAAAGCCTAAAATAATAGGGGGACAAAGGCCCAAAATTAAGTACAAATTGTAAACATTGGTCTTAGAAACTTAGAAAGTTGCTAGACTAACAGGAGTTGTGTTAGCATGCATTTTCTGAAGGATATGAAGTCTGAAATTCAAATATAGTGACTTCAGTCTTCAGTGATTTGCCAGAAAACATCAGATTTCATGAGGAAGAAACCAAAAATATTCCGCAAAAATCTGGACATTCAGTGAAAATCTGGACAATTCACTTGAGAGGTATGGTTTGAAGCTGTGGAACTTGGCTACAAAAATTAATGTTAAAAATTATCTTGCTTAACCTCTGGGTCCTGAGTGACACACTGATCATGTGCAAGCTGATTGGCTCTTGCTTAACCTCTGGCTCCTGAGTGACACATTGATCATGTGCAGGCTGATTGGCTCCCACTAAAACAGGAGGTTTGACCTGCTCCATTCTTCTACCACCCCAAATTCCAGACTCACAAATTTAAACAAAATGATTTTTGATAACTTAATACAGCCCCAATAACATAGTCTTAATGCCACAAACACATAACCCACAAGATCAAACAGTGGTACAGTAATATTCCACAAATATCTTCCCCTAATTTCTCAACAACCTCCCTCCTACATCACTGAAATAAATTACCCACATTACATTACATTATGGCAGCACATATTCTTAGAATGTGAGAAGAACAAAAAATTTGGACAGAAATAGTTAACGTATTTAAAGCATTATGGTTTGAAAACTGTGCATTAAATGGTCCATGAGTGGTTTGAAAACTGTGTATTAAATGATCCATGAGTCTTATAAATGATCTGATCACAAATGGATTTACAAAGGAACAAGAAGAATTATTCTGAACCTTTTGCCAACAGCTGCTAGGAAAGTTATCACAGGAAAAAAAATTAACCTTTTACAGACTCAGTCCAGGAGCAATGTCTGGTTAGCAGTGTTTGGTTAGCAGCATCTAGTTAGCAGCATCTGGTTAAGTGACTTAACTACCTGCATATTAACTACTATCCAGGATACAGACAAAGAGGTGGGACAATGCTAAGGTACAAATCCCACCTCACCGTCTTTCTTATAGTCCAGATGAACACAAACCATGATCACAAGCCTAACTAACTTCTTGCAAAACTGCCCCCCAAACCCTCTACATCTTTAAATTATTTTTGGATACCCGCCTGCACCATATTTAATTTCAAAATTTCAATAAGTAGTCCTAAACATACTTTACTACATTCCACCCAATATCTCATACTAGGTGACTTTAGCTCAAGATACCAGTGAAGTCCTTGCTGATCTGAACATACTTAAGACCCTCAATAAATGCATAAAACGAAATACAGTTACTAACCAGCAGTCTCTCTGACCTGATAATCACCACTCACCCAACCATTACTTCAGTAACCATTTACCCTTTCCCCATTCAGTGACCAAAGCCTTATATTCCCTCAGAAAACATCAATATCAAGCCACCTTCCCTCTAGGGCAATCGTCTTCAGACCAAAATCTTTACAGAATATTTCCAAACTCCTCTCCTACCTCTTTGATATATACTTGTCTCCCATTCTCACCCCAAAGGATGTTAGAAGTGCTGATAATCTACTAACTCAACTGTTACCCACCATCCAATACACCCACTCTACTTTTTTAAAAGACAATTCAAACAAAACAATTCAAAACAAACCAGACTGGATATCATAAGAAGTCAAAGCTCTAATGCAACTCTAGATGATGCTTAGCAAACCTGAAAAAATAACTCATCTTTAGGTAACAGGAATCAGTGTACATCCTAAAGCAACCTCAATAAACAAACAATTCAGAGGCACGTAAGCAAATACCTAAGAACCAAACAAATCTCCATGCACTACACACCCAGGAGATTCTGGCATGAATTTAACAGATGACTAGCAGTTCATTCCAGTAGTAATGACTCCTCTCAGTATACACTATCCAATTTCATACCCAAGGATTTCCTTCAAGAATTTTGCAGCATTTCACCCCCCACCGTCTACCCATCAAACCATCCACCAAACAAACCCAAGCCCCAGACTACCTACCCACTTCTACTTCTCTGTCTCTGTCCTTGAGGTGCATCTTATTCAGGGGTTCCACTAGGCTCATTACTTGCTCCTCTTCTCTTATCTGTATTTGTTAATGAGAAGTTACTCGACCTGCCACAGCCACCAATCATTATATATGCTTATGACACGATTGTTTACAGATCATGTCCTATACACAAACAGACAGAAAACCTGTTACAACTAGATCTACTATGACTAAGTAACTTGACGATAAACAAAAAGGTCACATTCATCCCTCGCAAACTAAAAAATCTTTGAAATAAGTAAAAAGCTCCTGAAATGCCCAAATCCATCCGTATCAAAATTAAGTATATGACAGTCTCATTGAAACCACCTCCCACATCACATACCTTAGCATATGGAGAGCCATAGCTTGGATGGGGCAAAGGGGGCAGCTGCCCTGGGTACAATGTGTTGGGGGTACAATTGTTTGGTAGTACAGTATTAACATTTATTTCCATAATGGTATGGAAATGAATTCATATCCTGCTTTTGCAATCAGGACTGAAACGCTACAGCACTAAGTGTGAGGTATAAATTGCAGGAAGTCTCTTACTTCAAAAATAGCAAGTGGCGTGCTATAATTCTTTAAAAGTTGAAAGTGTTTCAAAGTATTTTTTTCTTTTATAGGATTTTTTTTTGTTCCCTGCCACATATCAGGAAATGGACCTTTTTTACTTCTCAGCATAAAGTTGAAGGGCATTAGTTCAGAGTGGCACTGGGTATTAGATAAGGAAGCTATGGCTCTGGGCATCTGGTTAGATCAGTCATTCAATTTTCATATGTACATCAAAAACACTCCAAACAAAAAACAACTTCCTCCTTTTCTGAGCACAAAAACATACTCCATTTCTATTTCTGCCTGCCAGAGTTGCAGTAGGAAAATGAATGCTACTCACACCGCTTTAGTGTAATCTAACACTTTACAGCGTCCAACAAAAACGTGACAACTCTGTGAACTCTTTCCAACAAATATGCCACTGCAAAATTAACACCCCATGCCAAGAACATCACTGTGACACATTGTCCAAAACACAATGGTTGTCCACTATAGGTAAAGCAAATCTCATTTTACTGTATGTCCACCATAAACATGTCCATGAAGAAACACCCTCGCTATTTGGCATGAGACTCATGGCCTTCACCTTCACTTATACCTTCAGGAATCAATCCAGCTCTATATCAATGCTGCAAATCCCCACACTAAGCTCCATTGTTCAGTCAACAGTCCCTCAGTATTTACACCTAAACTCTGGCAGATTTTTCCATATATTACAGAAAGTTCCAACCCCAACAAAGTTTGAATTCAAGCCAAGCAATTTCTCTTCAAACAAAACATTTTCAAGATTTACAACACAGGACATAATACTATAATTTTCACTTAATTTGGCTACCCAACCAACATCTTCCGGTTCATACCTCTTTCAAACTGTCAAAGTAAAAATGCATATGGTACTGGCCCCTAACTCAGCCTGTATTGTATTGTAGTACTGGCCCCTAACTCAGCCTGTACTTTATTACAGTACTGGCCCCTAAATCAGCCTGTACGTTATTATAGTACTGGCCCCTAACTCAGCTTGTACCTTATTATAGTATTGCCCCTAACTCAGTCTGTACTTTATTATAGCACTGGCCCCTAACTCAGCCTGTACTTTATTATATTACTGGCCCCTAACTCAGCCTGTACTTTATTATAGTGCTGGCCCCTAACTCAGCCTGTACTTTATTATAGTACTGGCCCCTAACTCAGCCTGTACTTTATTATAGTACTGGCCCCTAACTCAGCCTGTACTTTATTATAGTCCTGCCCCCTAACTCAGTATGTACTTTATTATAGTACTGGCCCCTACCTCAGCCTGTACTTTATTATAGTACTGGCCCCTAACTCAGCCTGTACTTTATTATAGTACTGGCCTCTAACTCACCCTGTACTTTATTATAGTCCTGCCCCCTAACTCAGTATGTACTTTATTATAGTACTGCCCCCTAACTCAGCCTGTATTTTATTATAGGACTGGCCCCTAACTCAGCCTGTAGTTTATTATAGTACTGCCCCCTAACTCAACCTGTACTTTATTATAGTACTGCCCCCTAACTCAGCCTGTACTTTATTATAGTACTGGACCCTAACTCAGCCTGTACTTTATTATAGTATTGGCCCCTAACTCAGCCTGTACTTTATTATAGTACTCGCCCCTAACTCAGCCTGTACTTTATTATAGTACTGGCCCCTAACACAGCCTGTACTTTATTATAGTACTGGCCACTAACTCAGCCTGTACTTTATTATAGTACTGGCCCCAAACTCAGCCTGTACTTTATTATACTACTGGCCCTTAACACAGCCTGCACCTTATTATAGTACTGGCCTCTAACTCAACCTGTACTTTATTATACTACTGGCCCCTAACTCAGCCTGCACTTGATTATAGTACTGTCCCCTAACTCATCCTGTACTTTATTATAGTACTGGCCCCTAACTCAGCTTGTACTTTATTATAGTACTGGCCCCAAACTCAGCCTGTACTTTATTATAGTACTGGCCCCTAACTCAGTGTGTACATTACTATAGTACTGGCCCCTAACTCAGCTTGTACTTTATTATAGTACTGGCCCCTAACTCAGCCTGTACTTTATTATAGTACTGGCACCTAACTCAGCCTGTACTTTATTATAGCACTGGCCCCTAACTCAGCCTGTACTTTATTATAGTACTGGCCCCTAACTCAGCCTGCACTTTATTATAGCACTGACCCCTAACTCAGCCTGTACTTTATTATAGTACTGGCCCCTAACTCAGCCTGTACTTTCTTATAGTACTGACCCCTAACTCAGCCTGTTCTTTATTATAGTACTGGCCTCAAACTCAGCCTGTACATTATAATAGTACTGGCCGCTAACTCAGCCTGTACTTTACTATAGTACTGACTCCTAACACAGTCTGTATTTTATTATAGTATTGGCCCCTAACTCAGCCTGTACTTTATTATAGTACCGGCCCATAACTCAGACTGTACTTTATTATATTACTGGTCCCTAACTCAGACTGTACTTTATTATACTACTGGCCTCTAACTCAACCTGTACTTTATTACACTACTGGGCCCTCGCTCAGCCTGTACTTTATTATACTACTGGCCCCTAACTCAGACTGTACTTTATTATAATACTGGCCCCTCACTCAGCCTGTACTTTATTATACTACTGGCCCCTTACTACTTTATTATACTACTGGCCCCTAACTCAGCCTGTACTTTATTATACTACTGGCCCCTATCTCAGCCTGTACTTTATTATAATACTGGCCCCTACCTCAGCCTGCACTTTATTATAGTACTGGCTCCCAAGTCAGCCTGTACTTTATTATAGTACTGGACCTTAACTCAACCTGTACTTTATTATAGTACTGGTCCCTAACTCAGCCTGTACATTATTATAGTACTGGCCCCTAACTCAGCCTGTACTTTATTATAGTACTGACCCCTAACTCAGTCTGTACTTTATTATAGTACTGCCCCCTAACTCAGACTGTACTTTATTATAGTACTGGCCCCTAACTCAGCCTGTACTTTATTATAGTACTGGCCTCTAACTCAGCCTGTACTTTATTATAGTACTGGCCCTTAACTCAGACCGTACTTTATTACAGTACTGGCCCCAAACTCAGCCTGTACTTTATTACAGTACTGGCCCCTAATTCAGCCTGTACTTTATTATAGTACTGGCCCCTAACTCAGCCTGTACTTTATTATAATACTTGCCTCTAACTCAGCTTGTACTTTATTATAGTACTGGCCCCAAACTCAGCCTGTACTTTATTATAATACTGGCCCCTAACTCAGCTTGTAATTTATAATAGTACTAGCCCCTAACTCAGCCTGTACTTTATTATAATACTGGCCCCTCACTCGGGTTGTACTTTATTATAGTACTGGCCCCTAACTCAGCCTGTACTTTATTATAGTACTGGCCCCTAACTCAGCCTGTACATTATTATAGTACTGGCCCCTAACTCAGCCTGTACTTTATTATAGTACTGACCCCTAACTCAGCCTGTACTTTATTATAGTACTGCCCCCTAACTCAAACTGTACTTTATTATACTACTGGCCACTCACTCAGCCTGTACTTTATTATACTACTGGCCCCTAACTCAGACTGTACTTTATTATAATACTGGCCCCTCACACAGCCTGTACTTTATTATACTACTGGCCCCTAACTACTTTATTATACTACTAGCCCCTAACTCAGCCTGTACTTTATTATACTACTGGCCCCTATCTCAGCCTGTACTTTATTATAATACTGGCCCCTAACTCAGCCTGCACTTTATTATAGTACTGGCTCCCAAGTCAGCCTGTACTTTATTATAGTACTGGCCCTTAACTCAACCTGTACTTTATTATAGTACTGGCCCCTAACACAGCCTGTACATTATTATAGTACTGGCCCCTAACTCAGCCTGTACTTTATTATAGTACTGACCCGTAACTCAGCCTGTACGTTATTATAGTACTGCCCCCTAACTCAGACTGTACTTTATTATAGTACTGGCCCCTAACTCAGCTTGTACTTTATTATAGTACTGGCCTCTAACTCAGCCTGTACTTTATTATAGTACTGGCCATTAACTCAGCCCGTACTTTATTACAGTACTGGCCCCTAACTCAGCCTGTACTTTATTACAGTACTGGCCCCTAATTCAGCCTGTACTTTGTTATAGTACTGGCCCCTAACTCAGCCTGTACTTTATTGTAATACTTGCCTCTAACTCAGCTTGTACTTTATTATAGTACTAGCCCCTAACTTAGCCTGTACTTTATTATAATACTGGCCCCTAACTCAGCTTGTAATTTATTATAGTACTAGCCCCTAACTCAGCCTGTACTTTATTATAATACTGGCCCCTCACTCGGGTTGTACTTTATTATAGTACTGGCCCCTAACTCAGCCTGTACTTTATTATAGTACTGGTCCCTAACTCAGCCGGTACTTTATTATAGTACTGCCCCCTAACTCAGCCTGTACTTTATTATAGTACTGCCCCCTAACTCAGCCTGTACTTTATTATAGTACTGGCCCCTAACTCAGCTTGTACTTTATTATAGGACTGGCCCCTAACTCAGCCTGTACTTTATTATAGTACTGTCCCCTAACTCAGCCTGTACTTTATTATACTACTGGAATCTAATTCAGCCTGTAATTTATTATAGTACTGGTTCCTATCTCAGCCTGTACTTTATTATAGTACTGGCTTCTAATTCAGCCTGTAATTTATTATAGTACTGCCCCCTATCTTAGCCTGTACTTTATTATAGTACTGGCCCCTAACTCAGCCTGTACTTTACTATAGTACTGGCTCCTAACTCAGCCTTTACTTTATTATACTACTGGCCCCTAACTTAGCCTGTAGTTTATTATAGTACTGGCCCCTAACTCAGCCTGTACTTTATTATAGTACTGGCCCCTAACTCAGCCTGTACTTTATTATAGTACTGGCCCCTAACTCAGCTTGTACTTTATTATAGTACTGGTCCCTAACTCAGTCTGCACTTTATTATAATACTGGCTCCTAACTCAGCTTGTACTTTATTATAGTACTGCCCCCTAGCCCAGCCTGTACTTTATTATACTACTGGCCCCTAACTCAGCCTGCACTTTATTATAGTACTGGCCACTAACTCAGCCTGTACTTTATTATAGTACTGACCCCTAACTCAGCCTGTACTTTATTACAGAACTGCTCCCTAACTCAGACTGTACTTTATTATTGTACTGGCCCCTAACTCAGCCTGTACATTATTATAGTACTGGACCCTAACTCAGCCTGTACTTTATTATAGTACTGACCCCTAACTCAGCCTGTACTTTATTATAGTACTGGCCCCTAACTCAGCCTGTACTTTATTATAGTACTGGCCTCTAACTCAGCCTGTACTTTATTATAGTACTGGCCTTTAACTCAGCCCGTACTTTATTATAGTAATGGCCCCTAACTCAGCCTGTACTTTATTACAGTACTGGCCCCTAACTCAGTCTGTACTTTGTTATAGTCCTGGCCCCTAACTCAGCCTGTACTTTATTATAATACTTGCCCCTAAATCAGCTTGTACTTTATTATAGTACTGGCCCCTAACTCAGCCTGTACTTTATTATAATACTGGCCCCTAACTCAGCTTGTACTTTATTATAGTACTGGCCCCTAACTCAGCCTGTACTTTATTATAATACTGGCCCCTAACTCGGGTTGCACTTTATTATAGTACTGGCCCCTAACTCAGCCTGTACTTTATTACAGTACTTGCTCATAACTCAGCCTGTACTTTATTATAGTACTGCCCACTAACTCAGCCTGTACTTTATTATAGTACTGGCCCCTAACTCAGCCTGTACTTTATTATAGTACTGGCCCCTAACTCAGCCTGTACTTTATTATAGTACTGGCCTCTAATTCAGCCTGTAATTTATTATAGTACTGGTTCCTATCTCAGCCTGTACTTTATTATAGTACTGGCTTCTAATTCAGCCTGTAATTTATTATAGTACTGCCCCCTATCTCAGCCTGTACTTTATTATAGTACTGGCCCCTAACTCAGCCTGTACTTTATTATAGTACTGGCCTCTAACTCAGCCTGTACTTTATTATAGTACTGGCCTTTAACTCAGCCCGTACTTTATTATAGTAATGGCCCCTAACTCAGCCTGTACTTTATTACAGTACTGGCCCCTAACTCAGTCTGTACTTTGTTATAGTCCTGGCCCCTAACTCAGCCTGTACTTTATTATAATACTTGCCCCTAAATCAGCTTGTACTTTATTATAGTGCTGGCCCCTAACTCAGCCTGTACTTTATTATAATACTGGCCCCTAACTCAGCTTGTACTTTATTATAGTACTGGCCCCTAACTCAGCCTGTACTTTATTATAATACTGGCCCCTAACTCGGGTTGCACTTTATTATAGTACTGGCCCCTAACTCAGCCTGTACTTTATTACAGTACTTGCTCATAACTCAGCCTGTACTTTATTATAGTACTGCCCACTAACTCAGCCTGTACTTTATTATAGTACTGGCCCCTAACTCAGCCTGTACTTTATTATAGTACTGGCCCCTAACTCAGCCTGTACTTTATTATAGTACTGGCCTCTAATTCAGCCTGTAATTTATTATAGTACTGGTTCCTATCTCAGCCTGTACTTTATTATAGTACTGGCTTCTAATTCAGCCTGTAATTTATTATAGTACTGCCCCCTATCTCAGCCTGTACTTTATTATAGTACTGGCCCCTAACTCAGCCTGTACATTATTATAGTACTGGCTCCTAACTCAAACTTTACTTTATTATACTACTGGCCCCTAACTCAGCCTGTACTTTATTACAGTACTGGCCCCTAACTCAGCCTGTACTTTATTATAGTACTGGCCCCTAACTCAGCCTGTACTTTATTATAGTACTGGCCCCTAACTCAGCTTGTACTTTATTATAGTACCGGCCCCCTGACTCAGCCTGTACTTTATTATAATACTGGCCCCTAACTCAGCTTGTACTTTATTATAGTATTGCCCCCTAGCTCAGCCTGTACTTTATTATACTACTGGCCCCTAACTCAGCCTGCACTTTATTATAGTACTGGCCACTAACTCAGCCTGTACTTTATTATAGTACTGACCCCTAACTCAGCCTGTACTTTATTATAGTACTGCCCCCTGCCTCAGACTGTACTTTATTATAGTACTGGCCCCTAACTCAGCCTGTACATTATTATAGTACTGGCCCCTAACTCAGCCTGTACTTTATTATAGTACTGACCCCTAACTCAGCCTGTACTTTATTATAGTACTGCCCCCTAACTCAGACTGTAGTTTATTATAGTACTGGCCCCTAACTCACCCTGTACTTTATTATAGTACTGGCCTCTAACTCAGCCTGTACTTTATTATAGTACTGTCCCTTGACTCAGCCCGTACTTTATTATAGTACTGGCCCCTAACTCAGCCTGTACTTTATTACAGTACTGGCCCCTAACTCAGCCTATACTTTGTTATAGTACTGGCCCCTAACTCAGCTTGTACTTTATTATAATACTTGCCTCTAAATCAGCTTGTGCTTTATTATAGTACTGCCCCCTAACTCAGCCTGTACTTTATTATAATACTGGCCCCTAACTCGGGTTGCACTTTATTATAGTACTGGCCCCTAACTCAGCCTGTACTTTATTATAGTACTGGCCCCTAACTCAGCCTGTACCTTATTATAGTACTGCCCCCTAACTCAGCCTGTACTTTATTATAGTACTGGCCCCTGACTCAGCCTGTACTTTATTATAGTACTGGCCCCTAATTCAGCTTGTACTTTATTATAGTACTGGCCCCTAACTCAGCCTGTACTTTATTATAGTACTGGCCCCTAACTCAGCCTGTACTTTATTATAGTACTGGCCTCTAATTCAGCCTGTACTTTATTATAGTACTGCCCCCTAACTCAGACTGTACTTTATTATAGTACCGGCCCCTAACTCAGCCTGTACATTATTATAGTAATGGCCCCTAACTCAGCCTGTACTTTATTATAGTACTGGCCCCTAACTCAGCTTGTACTTTATTATAGTACTGGCCCCTAACTCAGCTTGTACTTTATTATTCTACTGGCCCCTAACTCAGCTTGTATTTTATGTCTGAAGAGATGTCTAACATAAGCTTCATAATCCACGTATTGTACAGTCTCACCTACTATACACTGTTGCCGAATGTTTTGATTTTTTTTTTTAATTTTGGGTTGTATGCAGACATTATTTCCTTTACCTTTAATCAGTGGTACAATGTCTGTTCTTATTTAAAGTGCATCCTGGGCTGACAGTGCAAATGGTCAGCTTCTTTTCAGTACTAAATCCTGATTAACAAGTAAACATATATAAATAGGTTATCATGTACGAATACTCTTTTTGTCTTGTTTTCCATCACGTTACCTGGTGCATGTGTCGTAAATGTTCACATCGATATCTAGATACCTGATGAATGACAGATGGAAAGGAGACCATTTGTTTGGGACTGGCCAGTCAAACCTTAACGTCCTCTAAGGCTTAATGACCAGAGAGTTTGTTATAATAGATAAAGTGGTGATGAGTGCTTCTCTCTGTGTGGGCTGGTGTAAAGCCTCTCACAGACAATAAGATTTCTAAAACTTCCGTTTAATCAACCAAACTGCATTTGATGTTTCAGGTTTAGACAAAGTGAATTGTGTTCATTCAGGTAGTACACTGTTATTTTTATTTGCTAACCAAGTAGCCCAAATGGACACATTTTCCCCCTTTTTAGTCGCAAACAGGGATCACTGTCTGATTAAATAGCTTTCTTAAAGTCACATAGTCTGAAAACAGAAACTGAGGAACTCAAACTAAGGATTACATGGTAAAACGTCTTAGCAGCTTGTAGCTTTAACCGTCTTAACTAAACTGACAGACTAATTTCCCTGGTTTTCAAAGGAAAGTTACAGAAAATAAATAAGACAGGTTGGCATGATAGATTCATATCCCAATATATCCTTCACCTCTGTAACAATTTTCCACTAAGTCAAACAAAATATCAACCTTGCCGTTTCAAGATAAACCTAGATAATTGAACAGGCAGGCATAAATTCTCCCCATGTCCAGCTTGTCTTGCCCTCCTTGAGGATAGTGGGAACTTCTGAATGTTTATTTTTTTTGTTTTTGACTGGGCTTGTAACAGTCTGCAGCCTGCTTATTAGTTACTCATGAATCTAAAATGAATAAGTTCTTAAATAAATAAAAACACAGTGGCTTATCTGAAATTTCACTTATTTACCTCACATATCGGTGTAATTTAGGACAAAATATTGTGCCTCAAAGACTAACCTCACACCCAGCTATGTACATTGCGTAGGTCTCTTGACTAGACAGCGCACATTGAAATGCATTGCACTAAGGATTTATTTCTATGGATGGAGAAGTGGAATCAATAAAAAAACAGCTCTAATCAGAGAATGCAGAGTTCTTTCAGTTGCATGTGTTAAGTAAACTAACAGGTCTACAGCTTTATGAATTAAAGGCATCCCTGTTTTACACTGTCAGGTTACCTGTAAATGCTACATTAAAATGCATAAAGTCTTCCATCTCTCTTTCTCTTTTTGTATGCTGTGCCACTGGTGTTACTTTATGTTTCTAAAGCATGCCACCATGTTCCTCCTTCTGTGAGCTGACTTATTCACTCTGAGTGTTCCTTTACAATAACAGTAAAACTAAGGGGTCTATCCCTTACCACCACGCCCTTAAAGAAATTCATTCTGTCTACTTTTCTAATATTTGTTTTAATTCTAAAATGAAAGGATGACAAAAATGGTTGTTTGATATATTTTGTAGCCTTTTTAACCTAGTTTGCCCCCTTCCCACTGTGGATTACGCATCCCACATACCCCTCCCACTATTCTTAACTGTGTGTGTTTTTTAAATTGTGTCCATATTTTAAATTCACACTTTAGGATGTTGCAAACTATAAATAAATACTCTGACATATGAATCTATGATTTTTAAGTCATTTAGTGAGATCACCCTTCTTAAATTAGATGTGAACATTTTGACTAATTTGTTCACTATGCAGGTTAATGTAAAGAATGTCAGAAATTTAGCATAAAAATGCTAAAAAAATAAGAAAGTTATTACTGAGCATTCTAAGAAAGGAAGGCAGGTGTATGACAGCTAGTATAGATACTCTGTCTAGTACCTTATGATGTCAGCAGTTTTCAAATAATGACAAAATAATTTAATTCATCCTAATGAGGGATGTTACAGTCATCATGAAATACCTTTCTCAAAGAAGTTTAAATCCTTTACCACTTCTGCTAAGAAATGAGGCCATTAGAAGACTGCAGTGATCATTTGTCACCAAGACAATGACAAATAAATCTATCAGTGGGTTTTGCAATTTGTAAAGGTAGCCTCACGACTTTAGCCAAGTTGACAGGAAACAATCATTTTTTATTTTCTTGAATTCTTGACCTTCTCAGCTAAGGTGTCTGTACAGATATGATGTGTGCATTCCTGGTATGTAAAAGCAAACAACCCAAAGAACCCCCTGCATAAGCATTCTTAGAAGTACATACAGTCTGTTGTTGTTTTTTTTTCTTTTGTTCTGTTTTGTTCCCTTTGGAACACACTGTGACTATGGTAGCTGTGTGTTTACTGAAAGTGGCCAGAAATATTATTGCAGCCCTGAAAGACAATATCCTTACAGTAAAACAACATTTTCATCAGGAAATTATATTTGCTTTTGGACTTCTTTACAAAGGTTATAAGAGTATTCTAGAAATGCTAGCATACTGATAAAAAGAAACGGGGCTTTAAATGTGTTTTTGTATTTATTTATTTTTCTTAACTACAGAAACATTCAGTTATTGGAATCCTTTTTTTCAGAGTAATTAATGAATGTGACTGCTCTCATTTTTCAGATAAGGCAAAAAGTGCCTTCCTGACATGTTTTGTATCTGGATCTGGACAAATACAGAAGTTTTTCAACAAGCTCCTGCAATGGTTTGTTCCATTAAAAAGGTCAATGAACCATAAACAAATGATTTAGTAGGACCCTAACCCAAGCAGTTTCATGTAAATTGTTTACAGATATACATAACAGCAACTGTTTTGATCTTTTTTGACCAGGTTGTTCACACTAGGCTAGTAGCTTCTTTTCAGGGGAGACCCAAGGTGGTATTTATACTGCTAGGGCAAATTTGGACAGGGTATCAGGGAAGTTCCCCTACTCTTTTCAATATGTGTCGTGGGATCTGTTGCATCCGCCTGCGCTATCACAGCATGGCTTTTTAACTTGTGTCAAAGAAACATGTTTATGTTTTCTGTTTGTATTCTATTCCAGATGCACATATTGCCATTATTTTTGCACATTGTTACTTTGAAAAGAAGTTAATAATTTTATTCATTCATTTATTTATTAATTCATTCATCCATTTCTGTATTTGGGTCCCTGTTGAAATGTTGGCACTCAAAATGCAGAGTGCCGAAAAGCTGAAAAAAAGCCCAAAAACCTGGAGAAGAGTGAATCCTGAAAATCACTTTTCTTTTTAACACTTCTTTTTGCTTGGGGGGCAAGCCCCCCCCCCACATTTGTATATATCAACTGCAAGATTGCCACACCTTGGAGCAAAGGGAATATTCTGAGAAAATGGCATCTTGGACTTAGTATATGTAGTCTGTTCTTTCGGTGATTTGGTCTCTGCATTTTGGGACTCACTCTAGCTGCATTTGGCTATTTCACATAGATTCTGTCTGAAAAGGGTCTGAGAGGTGAAGACCAGCCCATCCACTTGATTAACAAACTAAATCTATTTATGTATCTGCCCATCTTTGTATCTATCTATCTATCTATCTATCTATCTATCTATCTATCTATCTATCTAGTCTTTCTATTTACAGTTCTCATGTCAGCTTACTATCTGACCGGTCGCTGCATTTCTTCCTATTCATGTTTCACAGACAGCAGGATGACTATTTATTTGTGCTCCATAAGGGAAGAGACAGTTATGATATGTGGTACTAGTACTACTAAACAGGGAGTCATCTGTGGATGTGGTACTAGTACTACTAAACAGGGAGTCATCTGTGGATGTGGTACTAGTACTACTAAACTGGGAGTCATCTGTGGATGTGGTACTACTACTAAACAGGGAGTCATCTGTGGATGTGGTACTAGTACTACTAAACAGGGAGTCATCTGTGGATGTGGTACTAGTACTACTAAACAGGGAGTCATCTGTGGATGTGGTACTAGTACTACTAAACAGGGAGTCATCTGTGGATGTGGTACTACTACTAAACAGGGAGTCATCTGTGGATGTGGTACTACTACTAAACAGGGAGTCATCTGTGGATGTGGTACTACTACTAAACAGGGAGTAATCTGTGGATGTGGTACTACTACTAAACAGGGAGTCATCTGTGGATGTGGTACTACTACTAAACAGGGAGTCATCTGTGGATGTGGTACTACTACTAAACAGGGAGTCATCTGTGGATGTGGTACTACTACTAAACAGGGAGTCATCTGTGGATGTGGTACTACTACTAAACAGGGAGTCATCTGTGGATGTGGTACTAGTACTACTAAACAGGGAGTCATCTGTGGATGTGGTACTACTACTAAACAGGGAGTCATCTGTGGAAGGTTCCTTTCTACACAAGCTATGCTCTGAGCATATCCTAGACAACATGTCTGGGATAGAGCATCCAGTAAGCACAGAGTGGAGATGTTACTGCCTATGTAGTAACATTACTCATGCAACCCTCCCTTCAATCTAATTAACAAACTACTTTTTTTCTAAAAGGTCTCCTGGTGCTATCAGGAATGAAAATGGAGAATGTGCCCTCTAAGACACGTCACCCCCCCCCCCCACCAGATGGAAGTAAGCAAGCAAAGCTTCATCATTCCTCCCCAAACCAATTCCTGCATCCCCCAGGTCATCAATCAACCCTGGGTTATTCACAGCTCCAGCCCTCCAGGCCACAGAGCCAAATGAAAGATACTAACTTATTTATTTTTATTAATTGAGTAGAACCGACCAGGCATAAACGTTTCCTTTCAGAGTTCGAGCACTGTCCCATTAAGTGATTTTATTCAAGGTGCTACAGTACAAAATGGAGACGGAGACAACCAAACACAGGACTAGAGACTACAGCTAGTTAGCAGCTCTTACCCTTACCTCTATATGTTACCATGCAAGTAGAATAACATGGTCTGCATTCTAGGTTGCTTGCAAATTGTGCAGGAATTCCTTTATATTATGACCTTGTTATTAAAAATGGTAATTACTGCCTCACAGCTCTTCTGAGTATTTTTAAACTTATTTTTAGTATGCAGGATTGCAGGCAAGTTACTTTGTGTTGGGGCTGCCTCACTTCCTGCTAGGTATGATACAGTTACAGTAAATGAGTAGTAATACAGTGTGATGTGTGGGGTGTATCCTTCCAATACAGTGCGATATGTGGAGTGTATCCTTCTAATACAGTGTGATGTGCGGGGTGTATCCTTCTAATACAGTGCAATGTGTGGGGTGTATCCTTCTAATACAGTGCGATGTGCGGGGTGTATCCTTCTAATACAGTGCGATGTGCGGGGTGTATCCTTTTAATGCAGTGCGATGTGCGGGGTGTATCCTTCTAATACAGTGCGATGTGTGGGGTGTATCCTTCTAATACAGTGCAATGTACAGGGTGTATCCTTCTAATACAGTGCGATGTGCGGGGTGTATCCTTCTAATACAGTGTGATGTGCGGGGTGTATCCTTCTAATACAGTGCGATGTGTAGAGTGTATCCTTCTAATACAGTGCAATGTGCGGGGTGTATCCTTCCAATACAGTGTGGTATGTGGAGTGTATCCTTCTAATACAGTGCGATGTGTGGGGTGTATCCTTCTAATACAGTGCAATGTGCGGGGTGTATCCTTCTAATACAGTGCGATGTGTGGGGTGTATCCTTCTAATACAATGCGATGTGCGGGGTGTATCCTTCTAATACAGTGCGATGTGTGGGGTGTATCCTTCTAATACAGTGCAATGTGCGGGGTGTATCCTTTCAATACAGTGTGATATGTGGAGTGTATCCTTCTAATACAGTGCGATGTGTGGGGTGTATCCTTCTAATACAGTGCGATGTGCGGGGTGTATCCTTCTAATACAGTGCAATGTGTGGAGTGTATCCTTCTAATACAGTGCGATGTGTGGGGTGTATCCTTCTAATACAGTGCGATGTGCGGGGTGTATCTTTTTAATACAGTGCGATGTGCGGGGTGTATCCTTCTAATACAGTGCGATGTGTGGGGTGTATCCTTCTAATACAGTGTGATGTGCAGGGTGTAGCCTTCTGCCAAACGTTCTACCATTCAGTTCAGTCTAAATTAAAACACTAAAAAATTATAGCAACAATTTAAATGTACATGATATGTTCCCTTCCTCTGTATATAGTTTTATGAATTTTAGTGGAATTTGCATTTGTTACTGCTGCCTTTATCTCTCAAGTGTTCCAGTTTATTAGTAATGCCCCTAAATGTGACTCCCAATTCTGTTGCATTCATCCTGTAAGTTGAATTTTATTTTTGAGAAAAGGTGATGGAATGATAATACTCATCAGTGAATATCAATCGTCGTTAATACTCATCAGTAAATATCAATCGTCATTAATACTCATCAGTAAATATCAATCGTCATTAATACTCATCAGTAAATATCAATCGTCGTTAATACTCATCAGTAAATATCAATCGTCGTTAATACTCATCAGTAAATATCAATAGTCATTACAGTTACAGAATTACTTTACTACAGGAAATTCATGTTAATTCATATCCTGTTTCTCTACCAATTTTTTAAGATACTAAAAAATGATATGGAACAAGTGCTGCACAGTACTAAAACACGAATCCAAAAGCACTTGAAGGAAATAAGGCTGCAGGCTATGGTTCAATAAATTTAATGAGGTATCACAAAAAACATAAACACTAGAAACACTCCACACTGTGTTTTCGTTTGCAAATAACTTCATCAGACAACCATTACCACACCTTACTGACCCCTTAAATACTACCCATACCAGTCAATTATATGGGTAGTATTTAAGGGGTCAGTAAGGTGTGGTAATGGTTGTCTGATGACATTATTTGCAAACGAAAACGCAGTGTGGAGTGTTTCTAGCGTTTATGTTTTTTGTGATACCTCATTAAATTTATTGAACTACAGCCTGCAGCCTTATTTCCTTCAAGTGCTTTTGGATTCGTTTTTTAAGATACTAGTATGAGCATTTTAAAACTGATCCCTAATCTGGGTCCTTTTTTCCTGATAATTTTTTTTTTTTTTGCTTTGTTCCTAATTCTGGAGGAAAAGGTTGAGAGCCTGGCTTTAGCTATAATTCTTGATTAAGCATTTCAATACAAGAATTGTCTTGCACTAATATTAGATGTTTCTGCAACCACTTTGTTGCTACATCTTCTTGTCAGAATCACTACTCTCTTCCATTCTTTACTCCATTTTAACCCACCTCTTGTTTGGCTCCTTAGCTACATGTAGAGACATCAGCATTGAATGACGCTTAAGAACCAACACCTGCAACCAGAATCAAACTTGGTAACCAACCTTGCTTGTCTTCCCTCCCCTGTCATTGACAATTTTAAAGGGTGTCTGTAAAGCCCAAAAAACATGGCCACTGTGACTAATTTCTGATTATCGTTAGCCACAAGGCCTTTCTTGTGCTTATTCTGATGGACTGTAGAAGAAATGATTCCTCCATGGTCTGCAGCTGATAAAGAAGACAGGTCCACCAATCACACATGTATCTCAGTACCAGGATTTGGACCACATTTGTCAGCAAAGCAATGGATGAGGGCAAAGTCATTCACACTGCCTACCTTGACTTGGCCAAGGCATTTGACACAATACCCCACCTGATTATTGTTGACAAACTCAAGAGGTTAGGTACAAACCTATATGTCACCTGGTGAATAGCCAACTGGCTCACTGACAGGACCCAGGAAGTTAGAATTGGGGAGTCCACTTCTACAAAGAGGCCAGTCACAAGTGGAGTCCCTCAGGGATCAGTCCTTGGACCACTCCTTTTTGGCATTTACTTCTCAGAAGTCAAGGCCAGTGTCAGTGGTTTCTGGCTGACTAAATTTGCAGATGATTGCAAATTAGGAACTGTCATTGAATCTTACAGTGACACAAATGTTCTCCAGGAGGGGCTGACACAGACAAACAACTGGTGTCAGAGCCATGGACTAAAACTAAATGCCAAGAAATGTATAATAGTATCCTTTGGGAAGTTATCCATCCCTGGTAACTATCATATTGACAACTCACCCCTTAGAGTTGACCCACTAGTCATGGACTTAGGGACACACACATAGATAGAAATCTAGCCTTTGATCATCATCTGTCTAAAGTGGTGAGGAAATCATTCTGTGTTGTGCAACTCTTAAACAAAGGTATGGCATCTAAGTCCAAGGAAGTCATTGTTCCACTGTATTTGGCATTCATCAGATCATTGAGTACAATGCCCCCTTTTGTATGTACCTAACTAGGCATATCCAACAATTGGAACGTCCACAGAGGTTCCTCACTACAAGAATACAGGGCATAAGTACTATGTCCTATGCAGACAACCTCAAGGCCCAATCCCTGTATTCTGTCTCCTACAGGCTTTTAAGGGGAGATCTATGCCTGGCATAGGGCATTGTCAGACTTCACTCTGATGGACCTCCTGCATATCCACAAAACAAACAGGACCAGAATTACCTGTTCTAAAGACTTAAACCTTGCCTATGATATAAATAGGACCTGCTGGAGAGATAGGTATTTATCCCAGAGACTACCCTGTCTATGGAACAGGATCCCCATCCATGTGAAGCAGAGTTCCTCCCTAACCCAATTCAAGTTCAACTTGGGCAAAAATATGGGAAACCAGATATTCACCTCTGGTTTGGCACCTATGTCTGTAATGGACACAGGTAACCTGTAAATAGTTCATCTGCCAGGCCTATGCTTACACTTATCAAGGGTATCAGAACTTGTCAGAGATTTGGGATGCATGGCTAGGCTTAAAAAGGCCCTTGTGGTCATTAGCCTAGTAAACACTTATAAACCTATTTGGGTTACAAATTTATCATGGGAACTGTTAAAAATGACCAGGTTCTTACACTCTTTCTGCTGTAATTTGTTTATACCAGGGTTGCCCAACCTTTGTGACTTAGGGGCTACTTACCATAAAATTCAGGGTCCTCATCATAAAATTCAGGGGCCACTTACCATACTTGCTAAGGTTTGAGGCTCACATTACCATGTCCACCATGTATCTGTCCATTTTTTGTTGTAGGACATACCGAGGGCCAAATGCTTTGGTGGACTGGATTGTGGCTCTAGGGCCACCAGTTGGATACCCTGGTTCACTTATCATCTGATGGTCTTGGGAAGCTTAGCATTCATCCAAAACCTATCCAGTCATAGCATCTATCAAATAAATACAAGTCTTCTGCAGAACACCATTTAAGCTTTGAACATGTTTACTGCCAATGACCATCAGAAAGATGTAATATTGCTGAGGTTTCAAAGCATATTATTTATTTTATTTTATTTTACATTTGTTGACCGTGATAGTCTGACTGGATACATGTCCATTTTCAGCAGAGGCCCGGGGAGAAAAGCTCCATTTATTAACACAAAAACAAGTAATAATAATAATACAATAATACCAAAACAGAACAAGAAGAGAATATAGATACATCATTTCACAAGGCTTGACAGAAGGAATACGCTACCACATGCTAAAGGTTTAACAGAGCAAGAAAACAATATAGATACATCATTTCACAATGTTTAGCACAGTAGGAATACGCTACCACATACTAAAGGTTTAACAGAGCAAGAAAACAATATAGATACATCATTTCACAAGGCTTGACAGAAGGAATACGCTACCACATGCTAAAGGTTTAACAGAGCAAGAAAACAATATAGATACATCATTTCACAAGGCTTGACAGAAGGAATACACTACCACATGCTAAAGGTTTAACAGAGCAAGAAAACAATATAGATACATCATTTCACAATGTTTAGCACAGTAGGAATATGCTACCACATGCTAAAGGTTTAACAGAGCAAGAAAACAATATAGATACATCATTTCACAAGGCTTGACAGAAGGAATACGCTACCACATGCTAAAGGTTTAACAGAGCAAGAAAACAATATAGATACATCATTTCACAAGGCTTGACAGAAGGAATACGCTACCACATGCTAAAGGTTTAACAGAGCAAGAAAACAATATAGATACATCATTTCACAATGTTTAGCACAGTAGGAATACGCTACCACATGCTAAAGGTTTAACAGAGCAAGAAAACAATATAGATACATCATTTCACAATGTTTAGCACAGTAGGAATACGCTACCACATGCTAAAGGTTTAACAGAGCAAGAAAACAATATAGATACATCATTTCACAAGGCTTGACAGTAGGAATATGCTACCACATGCTAAAGGTTTAACAGAGCAAGAAAACAATATAGATACATCATTTCACAAGGCTTGACAGAAGGAATACGCTACCACATGCTAAAGGTTTAACAGAGCAAGAAAACAATATAGATACATCATTTCACAAGGCTTGACAGGAGGAATACGCTACCACATGTTAAAGGTTTAACAGAGCAAGAAAACAATATAGATACATCATTTCACAATGTTTAGCAAAGTAGGAATACGCTACCACATGCTAAAGGTTTAACAGAGCAAGAAAACAATATAGATACAGCTATCACATGCTAAAGGTTTAACAGAGCAAGAAAACAATATAGATACATCATTTCACAAGGTTTGACAGTAGGAATACGCTACCACATGCTAAAGGTTTAACAGAGCAAGAAAACAATATAGATACATCATTTCACAATGTTTAGCACAGTAGCAATACGCTACCACATGCTAAAAGTTTAACTCAGTGACGAGCAGGCAAATCTGTACATTATAACATAACTCATTTGATCAATAGAATGACTGGCTTGCTAATAATAAGTTGAGTGGAGAAACTTCAAGTTGTTGGGTTGGGTTAATCAGGGTTTAGGCAGGGGCAGAGCCAGTGTGATTTAAAGTATTTTTTGAGGCCTTTTTTAAATAGGGGTAGAGAAGATTCTTGGGTATGAACTGCAGGAAGTAGGTTCCAAATTTTACCAACTGAGTTTGCAAACTGATAATCCCTTGCTGTATTGTTGGATTTTAGGGTTAGGACCAATAGTTTATTTGAGGATCGAAGTGACCTGAGAGCATTATGTGGGCTGATAACATTCTTGAGAGTCGGGTATTATCAGGCTGGTTGAGTACTTTGTGTGCTACTATAAGATGGCTGAACTGCAAAAGGGAAGGAAATTCCAGCCATTCATGTTGAACTAGATTGTTGCAATGGTGAGTCCTATATGCCTTACCAGTAGCAACTCTAGCTATATGGTAGCAACAGGAGGATAGCTTGTTGAGGTTAGTTTTAGAAAGGATGGTAAATACTGGAGAGACATAGAGGAGAGTCGAGAGAAGATGGGTTCGTGCAATAGCAACCCTAGCAAAAGGGGTGAGGAAAGGTTTGACCTTGTAAAGAGAGCCTAGTTTTTTGTTAATAGACTTAATAGTGTGGTCAATATGTGCATCAAATTTCAGGTTGTTGTCTGTTAATACTCCTAGGAGCTTTGTTTGGTCATTTGGAAGATAATGGTGTCATTGCTAGACTTAATAGTGAAGAATGGATGAGTGGATCTATGGGTAGGGGAGAAAAGCAGCAGCTTGGTTTTGTTGGGATTCAGGATCAGTTGTCGATTAGTTAGCCAGTTTTCAATGTTATTAAAGGTATTCTGGGTTAGGGATAGAAGATTTGTTTGAGAAGAGACAGAGCATATCAAGGTAGAATCATCTGCATATTGGATACAGTGTGCATTTGGTATGGTAGCATGAAGGTCGTTTATGAAGATAGAGAAGAGGAGGGGGCCTAGTATAGAGCCTTGAGGGACTCCTAGGGTGACTGGGAGATGGGATGATAGCTTATTCTGCCACAGGACAGCCTGCTGTCTACCACTTAGATAGGACTGAAACCACTGTAGTGAGTGATGGTCCAGGAAGACAACTTTCAGGGTACTGAGCAGTAGCTGATGGCTGACCATATCAAAGGCCTTGGAGAGGTCTAGAAAGAGTGCAAATGATAGTTTGTTGTTTTGATTAAGGTTGATGACATTGGTGAAGGATAAGAGGGCTGATGTGGTACTATGATATGGTCTGAAGCCATGCTGAGAGTCTGCCAGCAGTTTGTTTTGGTTGAGGTAGTACATTAGTTGTTTGTGGATGCATTTTTTCAAGATTTTTGCTAGTAGTGACAGAATGGCTATGTATCTAAAGTTGGACAGTTCTATGAAACTACCTCCTTTATGGAGGTGTATTACATGTGATATTTTCCATATTAATGGAATGGTTGCCTCGGAGATGGATCTATTAATGAGGCTAGAGACAGGGAGTGTGATGGTGTCTGCGGCTAATTGCGGGTACTCAGCAGGGAGGTGGTCAGCTGCTAGATTAGTGGGTTTTAGTTTTTTGAGAAGGGACAGATGAGGGTAGTAGGGATAGGTAGGAAGCAAAACAGAGATGAGTCTTGGGAAGATTTGAGCTGTCTGTAGGATTGTTGGAGTTAAAGCGGGGGGGTAAGGTGGGAGGGGTTGGGGTAGGTGGGAGTGAGTTGGGTGGATAGTGCCTGGATAGTTTCAGTAAAGATGCAATCGAATGTGTTAGCAATTGCCTCTGGTGTTTTGTCAGGGGCTGCTGATGGGGTAGGAGTGGTGTGGTATGGCCTGGATGGAGGAGGTTGTTTATTCCAGCTTTTGAAGTTTGTTTTGATGCTTTTGTTGCAGGTGGGTATAGTAGTATTTTTTGTCTAATATGATAGATTTTTTAGTGTCATTCATATGCATATTAATAGCAACAAGAGTGCAAAAGCATTAATAGGAAATTTAACAAGGTATGTGAAATTCATTACCAACATGTATTAATAGCATAGCAACAAGATAGGTGAAAGTCATTAATAACTAAGTGACATAGACAATTGGCCATGAGTCTTCAACAATTTAAAAAAAACAAAAAAAACTTCAGGGACCAATGCGTGTGTCACATGCCAATGCAGAAGTCCAGTCCACACTTACGCATGTGGAAGTTAAACTTGTGTTCCATTGAGCAAGTATTTCAGGTACAACTTTTAAGGAGAGTTATGCTGTCAGAGTCATGCTTTGCTTCCAGGTAAGGAGAGTTTTGGTGTTGCCCCAATAAGGAGAGTTTTGGTGTTGCCCCAATAAGGAGAGTTTTGGTGTTGTCCCAATAAGGAGAGTTTTGGTTTTGTCCCAGTGTTTTTTGCAAATCGCCACATTCATTTGTTGTTGCCCATTTGTGGTACAGTTGTTAAGGAAAGGAGAGTTTTGTGGGTGTGAAATGCCCCAGTTAGGGATACTTGGTGGTTAGTGTTACTCAGGCTCAAACCCTGTACCTTAGGTATAAGAAACAAGAGCCTGAATTCTCTATCCCCACCACCACTTGTGATTAAAGAAATTGAGTTCATACAGATTTTCACAGAATATTTGGCTCATAGTCTTAAGTTTCAGTCTTTCTTTCAGAAACACAGAAACACATGGTAACACAAAACACTTTATTTTAAAAACATTCTAAGATTATATAAGCAATGTTTAAAAAGTGTCCCTGGTTTTGGACTGTTGTCCCCTCCCAAATAAATTTTGGCTTTTTCCAAGATTTCTTGTGGTACAAAGTTAAGAGATTTAGTTGAGTTTCAAATGGATTCTACAAGGAGCTGAGAGCTTCAGGGGAAGAGAAGTTTAGTGTTGCTTATGCCAAGTCTGTTTGCACTGTTAGTAGAACAACAGGTAGTATACATGCTTTTGATGCAGAAGGCTGTGGGGTCAACTCCCACAGTATGCAGATGGATGACTGATACTGTACTGTGTTCTACTTTAATGGGAGTGGATGCTGCAGTCATATGAATGTCCTCCTTTGGAGGAGTTAACTGGTAACTATGAACCCGTTATCAGTTTGCCATCCATTACCCATTGCAAAATTACTAGCTTATCGTTTTTTTAATGTAGCAGAGGCAATTGATTCTTCAAGGGCAACAGGCACTTGATTTGTAGTTGAAACAATGAAATATAAAGTTGTTTGCTAGCAGCAACCTCTTCATTAGTTACAGATCCCTTTAATGTGGAATTATTTAGATGACTTACTTCTGCAGAGATTTTGCATATTTACTGATATTGGTAGATTGTAATGACAGAGGTTTGGGTGGCCTTTTATTGTTGAATTTTCTGAAATGGGTAGTTTTATTGTTATTGGTTCATACACTTTGGTTCATTGCTTACTAGAAGACTGTCCAAAATTCCACATTTAAAACACATTATAACAGGTGGTGCTGCATTATACAAGAAATATAATTTAATACATTCAGGAAGATGAATCAAAGAATGCATGACCCGAAAAATGTGTAAGGAGCCTATGGTTTGAAAACAGCCCAGAGGTAAGCTTAGGCCTCCACTGGCCAGATGCAAATGAATGTAACAGCAGTGATGATGATGATGGTGATGATGATGGTGATGATCATGGTTATGATGATGATGATGGTGATGATGATGATGGTGGTGATGATGATGGTGATGATGATGATGATGGTGATGATGATGGTGATGATGATGGTGATGGCGGTGATGATGGTGATGGTGATGATGATGGTGGTGATGATGATGATGATGATGACGACGATGATGGGAATGATGATGGTGGTGATGATGGTGGTGATGATGATGATGATGGTGAGGATGATGGTGATGATGATGATGGTGTTGATGGTGATGATGGTGATGATGATGGTGGTGATGGTGATGATGATGGTGATGATGATGATGATGATGGCAATGATGATGGCGGTGATGATGGTGGTGATGATAATGGTGATGGTGGTGATGATGATGGTGGTGATGATGATGGTGATGATGGTGGTGATGGTGATGATGGTGATGATGATGGTGATGATGATAACGATGATGGCAATGATGGTGGTGATGATGGTGATGATGATGATGATGATGATGATGATGGTGGTGATGGTGATGATGGCGATGATGGTGATGATGATGACGATGATGGTGGTGATGGTGATGATGATAGTGATGATGATGGTGGTGATGGTGATGATGATGATGGTGGTGATGGTGATGATGGCGATGATGGTGGTGATGATGGTGATGATGATGATGATGGTGATGATGGTGGTGATGGTGGTGATGATGATGATGGTGGTGATGATGATGGTGATGATGATGATGATGATGGTGGTGATGGTGATGATGATGGTGATGATGATGATGATAATGATGATGGTGATGATGGTGATGGTGATGGTGGTGATGATGATGGTGATGATGGTGATGGTGATGGTGGTGATGATGATGGTGATGGTGATGATGGTGGTGATGGTGATGATGATGGTGATGATGATGATAAAATAAGACAATGCAGGCAAGAAACTGGAATAAGTTTGCTGTTTCTGTGTTTTCAGATGTTAATACAGTTTCTTCTCCTTGTCTTAACTCATTTTTTTTCATTAATGCAAGTTGGCCCCAGTGTTGTTAGATTTTTAGTCAAGCCAGAAACTATTTAAAAGAACAATAAAAAATACTAGGTGACTTTTATTCTGCTTATAAAAGTTATTAAAGCTTCTTGCCTGACTTTAAGCCTTCAGTTAGGATATTTATTATTACTGTTATTTTTTCAAGTTGCCCAGTTGTTGCACTTTTTTTCATTTAATCAAACACATAAAAAAATGCAACTGGTCGAGCTTGAAAGTAGCAAACAGTTTTTGCTCGCAGTTCTTATTTAAACTTCAAAACCTCATATCTTAAGCCAAAAATGTAATGGGTCGGGATAAAGATCAAAGGTCCAGAATCAGGGACAGATTTTAAATATAACGTTGTTCTTGTATGCTTCATTGCTAGAATAATAGGTTTTCTTTGTAGGACACTGCAATAATCAATATTGTATCTCTGATAACTGATCTGTTAGTTCTATATTTAATAACATACAGTGTATATAACTGAAAGTCAGGCTATTGTAAATAGTGTATATAGCTGTTTAAAATTATATTTAAAAATATTGTGTAAATGCTATTTTAATTGAAAATAAAAATAAAATTTGAGGAATAAAATAATAGGTTTTTCATTAGCCTGCATTTATTTAAGGATATGAAGACCAGAAGTCTGACACTCAAGTGTCTATCATTATTTAAGTTTTGCAATCCTCATAAATTTGCCAGAAAATCACACATAAGGAACAGACCAAAAATGTGACACAAAATCAGGGACAGTCAAACAAATGCTTTGATCTCTTCCTCTTAGGACAAGAATTGGGAGAAAAGTGTGAAAGCCTCAAAATCATGGGCAAATTTTAAGCTTTACTTTAGTCATCAAAGCAGTGGATGAAGGTAAAACAGTTCACACCACATTACCTTGACCTGGCCAAGGCTTTTGACACAATCCGCTACTCAGGTGTAGTACAAAAGATGAATAATGTAGGAGCAAACAGTTACATCACCAGCTGCACTGATGAATAATGTAGGAACAAACACTTACATCACCAGCTGCACTGATGAATAATGTAGGAGCAAACACTTACATCACCAGCTGCACTGATGAATAATGTAGGAACAAACACTTACATCACCGGCTGCACTGATGAATAATGTAGGAACAA